>NW_027456867.1:250000-268637 GCF_040206685.1 Ascaphus truei
TAGTAAGAAATAATACTTTTAGCATTTTCTGTTTTTAAAAAAACAACTTTGAAAGACCAATTTTCTTGTATTGTATTTTAACAGCCATTTGCTAAGGCACTGCCCCTTCATGTCCTGTCACAAGCCCTGGCACCGCCCCTTCATGTCCTGTCACAAGCCCTGGCACCGCCCCTTCATGTCCTGTCACAAGCCCTGGCACCGCCCCTTCATGTCCTGTCACAAGCCCTGGCACTGCCCCTTCATGTCCTGTCACAAGCCCTGGCACTGCCCCTTCATGTCCTGTCACAAGCCCTGGCACACCCCTTTGTCAGCCCTGCCCTCCCTCTAGCACATGTCAGTGCAGGAGTGCTCATTAATATTCATGAGCTTCCACTGACTGACAGAAGCAAATAAAAACATATGCCAGCTCTAATTATGTCACCAAATTTCGCCTATCAATACATGGAGAACTAATTGACCGGCAGCTATGCAGTTCTTTAGGTAATTAGAGATTGCACACATGAAACTATTGAAGTAAAAAAAAAAAGACTGAACTGCAGCTTTAAAACAATTCTGCGCAATTTTATGTCCCTGCTTTATGTGTCACTGACCAGGACAGCAGCTGCTGTGAGGAGGAACTGTATGTACACCGTGCTGTGAGGAGGAACTGTATGTACACCGTGCTGTGAGGAGGAACTGTATGTACACCGTGCAGTGAGGAGGAACTGTATGTACACCGTGCTGTGAGGAGGAACTGTATGTACACCGTGCTGTGAGGAGGAACTGTATGTACACCGTGCAGTGAGGAGGAACTGTATGTACACCGTGCTGTGAGGAGGAACTGTATGTACACCGTGCTGTGAGGAGGAACTGTATGTACACCGTGCTGTGAGGAGGAACTGTATGTACACCGTGCTGTGAGGAGGAACTGTATGTACACCGTGCTGTGAGGAGGAACTGTATGTACACCGTGCTGTGAGGAGGAACTGTATGTACACCGTGCAGTGAGGAGGAACTGTATGTACACCGTGCTGTGAGGAGGAACTGTATGTACACCGTGCTGTGAGGAGGAACTGTATGTACACCGTGCTGTGAGGAGGAACTGTATGTACACCGTGCTGTGAGGAGGAACTGTATGTACACCGTGCTGTGAGGAGGAACTGTATGTACACCGTGCAGTGAGGAGGAACTGTATGTGCATTGTGCTGTGAGGAGGAACTGTATGTACACCGTGCTGTGAGGAGGAACTGTTTGTACACCGTGCTGTGAGGAGGAACTGTATGTACACCGTGCTGTGAGGAGGAACTGTATGTACACCGTGCTGTGAGGAGGAACTGTACACCGTGCTGTGAGGAGGAACTGTATGTACACCGTGCTGTGAGGAGGAACTGTATGTACACCGTGCAGTGAGGAGGAACTGTATGTACACCGTGCTGTGAGGAGGAACTGTATGTACACCGTGCAGTGAGGAGGAACTGTATGTACACCGTGCTGTGAGGAGGAACTGTATGTACACCGTGCTGTGAGGAGGAACTGTATGTACACCGTGCTGTGAGGAGGAACTGTATGTACACCGTGCTGTGAGGAGGAACTGTATGTACACCGTGCTGTGAGGAGGAACTGTATGTACACCGTGCTGTGAGGAGGAACTGTATGTACACCGTGCTGTGAGGAGGAACTGTATGTACACCGTGCTGTGAGGAGGAACTGTATGTACACCGTGCTGTGAGGAGCAACTGTATGTACACCGTGCTGTGAGGAGGAACTGTATGTACACCGTGCTGTGAGGAGGAACTGTATGTACACCGTGCAGTGAGGAGGAACTGTATGTACACCGTGCTGTGAGGAGGCACTGTATGTACACCGTGCTGTGAGGAGGAACTGTATGTACACCGTGCTGTGAGGAGGAACTGTATGTACACCGTGCAGTGAGGAGGAACTGTATGTACACCGTGCTGTGAGGAGGAACTGTATGTACACCGTGCTGTGAGGAGGAACTGTACACCGTGCTGTGAGGAGGAACTGTATGTACACCGTGCTGTGAGGAGGAACTGTATGTACACCGTGCTGTGAGGAGGAACTGTATGTACACCGTGCTGTGAGGAGGAACTGTATGTACACCGTGCAGTGAGGAGGAACTGTATGTACACCGTGCAGTGAGGAGGAACTGTATGTACACCGTGCTGTGAGGAGGAACTGTATGTACACCGTGCTGTGAGGAGGAACTGTATGTACACCGTGCTGTGAGGAGGAACTGTATGTACACCGTGCTGTGAGGAGGAACTGTATGTACACCGTGCAGTGAGGAGGAACTGTATGTACACCGTGCTGTGAGGAGGAACTGTATGTACACCGTGCTGTGAGGAGGAACTGTATGTACACCGTGCTGTGAGGAGGAACTGTATGTACACCGTGCTGTGAGGAGGAACTGTATGTACACCGTGCAGTGAGGAGGAACTGTATGTACACCGTGCTTTGAGGAGGAACTGTATGTACACCGTGCTGTGAGGAGGAACTGTACACCGTGCTGTGAGGAGGAACTGTATGTACACCGTGCTGTGAGGAGGAACTGTACAACGTGCTGTGAGGAGGAACTGTATGTACAGTACACCGTGCTGTGAGGAGGAACTGTATGTACACCGTGCTGTGAGGAGGAACTGTATGTACACCGTGCTGTGAGGAGGAACTGTATGTACACCGTGCTGTGAGGAGGAACTGTATGTACACCGTGCTGTGAGGAGGAACTGTATGTACACCGTGCTGTGAGGAGGAACTGTATGTACACCGTGCTGTGAGGAGGAACTGTATGTACACCGTGCTGTGAGGAGGAACTGTATGTACATCGTGCTGTGAGGAGGAACTGTATGTACACCGTGCTGTGCTGAGGAACTGTATGTACACCGTGCAGTGAGGAGGAACTGTATGTACACCGTGCAGTGAGGAGGAACTGTATGTACACCGTGCAGTGAGGAGGAACTGTATGTACACCGTGCTGTGAGGAGGAACTGTATGTACACCGTGCAGTGAGGAGGAACTGTATGTACACCGTGCTGTGAGGAGGAACTGTATGTACACCGTGCTGTGAGGAGGAACTGTATGTACACCGTGCTGTGAGGAGGAACTGTATGTACACCGTGCTGTGAGGAGGAACTGTATGTACACCGTGCTGTGAGGAGGAACTGTATGTACACCGTGCTGTGAGGAGGAACTGTATGTACACCGTGCTGTGAGGAGGAACTGTATGTACACCGTGCTGTGAGGAGGAACTGTATGTACACCGTGCTGTGAGGAGCAACTGTATGTACACCGTGCTGTGAGGTGGAACTGTATGTACACCGTGCTGTGAGGAGGAACTGTATGTACACCGTGCAGTGAGGAGGAACTGTATGTACACCGTGCTGTGAGGAGGAACTGTATGTGCACCGTGATGTGAGGAGGAACTGTATGTGCACCGTGCTGTGAGGAGGAACTGTATGTACATCGTGCTGTGAGGAGGAACTGTACACCGTGCTGTGAGGAGGAACTGTATGTACACCGTGCTGTGAGGAGGAACTGTATGTACACCGTGCTGTGAGGAGGAACTGTATGTACACCGTGCTGTGAGGAGGAACTGTATGTACACCGTGCTGTGAGGAGGAACTGTATGTGCACCGTGCTGTGAGGAGGAACTGTATGTACACCGTGCTGTGAGGAGGAACTGTATGTACACCGTGCTGTGAGGAGGAACTGTATGTACACCGTGCTGTGAGGAGGAACTGTATGTACACCGTGCTGTGAGGAGGAACTGTATGTACACCGTGCTGTGAGGAGGAACTGTATGTACACCGTGCTGTGAGGAGGAACTGTATGTACACCGTGCTGTGAGGAGGAACTGTACACCGTGCTGTGAGGAGGAACTGTATGTACACCGTGCTGTGAGGAGGAACTGTATGTACACCGTGCTGTGAGGAGGAACTGTATGTACACCGTGCTGTGAGGAGGAACTGTATGTACACCGTGCTGTGAGGAGGAACTGTATGTACACCGTGCTGTGAGGAGGATCTGTATGTACACCGTGCTGTGAGGAGGAACTGTATGTACACCGTGCTGTGAGGAGGAACTGTATGTACACCGTGCTGTGAGGAGGAACTGTATGTACACCGTGCTGTGAGGAGGAACTGTATGTACACCGTGCTGTGAGGAGGAACTGTATGTACACCGTGCTGTGAGGAGGAACTGTATGTACACCGTGCAGTGAGGAGGAACTGTATGTACACCGTGCTGTGAGGAGGAACTGTATGTACACCGTGCTGTGAGGAGGAACTGTATGTACACCGTGCTGTGAGGAGGAACTGTATGTACACCGTGCAGTGAGGAGGAACTGTATGTACACCGTGCTGTGAGGAGGAACTGTATGTACACCGTGCAGTGAGGAGGAACTGTATGTACACCGTGCTGTGAGGAGGAACTGTATGTACACCGTGCTGTGAGGAGGAACTGTATGTACACCGTGCTGTGAGGAGGAACTGTATGTACACCGTGCTGTGAGGAGGAACTGTATGTACACCGTGCAGTGAGGAGGAACTGTATGTACACCGTGCAGTGAGGAGGAACTGTATGTACACCGTGCTGTGAGGAGGAACTGTATGTACACCGTGCTGTGAGGAGGAACTGTATGTACACCGTGCTGTGAGGAGGAACTGTATGTACACCGTGCTGTGAGGAGCAACTGTATGTACATCGTGCTGTGAGGAGGAACTGTACACCGTGCTGTGAGGAGGAACTGTATGTACACCGTGCTGTGAGGAGGAACTGTATGTACACCGTGCTGTGAGGAGGAACTGTATGTACACCGTGCTGTGAGGAGGAACTGTATGTACACCGTGCAGTGAGGAGGAACTGTATGTACACCGTGCTGTGAGGAGGAACTGTATGTACACCGTGCTGTGAGGAGGAACTGTATGTACACCGTGCTGTGAGGAGGAACTGTATGTACACCGTGCTGTGAGGAGGAACTGTATGTACACCGTGCAGTGAGGAGGAACTGTATGTACACCGTGCTGTGAGGAGGAACTGTATGTACACCGTGCTGTGAGGGGGAAATGTATGTACACCGTGCTGTGAGGAGGAACTGTACACCGTGCTGTGAGGAGGAACTGTATGTACACCGTGCTGTGAGGAGGAACTGTATGTACACCGTGCTGTGAGGAGCAACTGTATGTACACCGTGCTGTGAGGAGGAACTGTACACCGTGCTGTGAGGAGGAACTGTATGTACACCATGCTGTGAGGAGGAACTGTATGTACACCGTGCTGTGAGGAGCAACTGTATGTACATCGTGCTGTGAGGAGGAACTGTACACCGTGCTGTGAGGAGGAACTGTATGTACACCGTGCTGTGAGGAGGAACTGTATGTACACCGTGCTGTGAGGAGGAACTGTATGTACACCGTGCTGTGAGGAGGAACTGTATGTACACCGTGCAGTGAGGAGGAACTGTATGTACACCGTGCTGTGAGGAGGAACTGTATGTACACCGTGCTGTGAGGAGGAACTGTATGTACACCGTGCTGTGAGGAGGAACTGTATGTACACCGTGCTGTGAGGAGGAACTGTATGTACACCGTGCTGTGAGGAGGAACTGTATGTACACCGTGCTGTGAGGAGGAACTGTATGTACACCGTGCTGTGAGGAGGAACTGTATGTACACCGTGCTGTGAGGAGGAACTGTATGTACACCGTGCTGTGAGGAGGAACTGTATGTACACCGTGCTGTGAGGAGGAACTGTATGTACACCGTGCTGTGAGGAAGAACTGTATGTACACCGTGCTGTGAGGAGGAACTGTATGTACATCGTGCTGTGAGGAGGAACTGTATGTACACCGTGCTGTGAGGAGGAACTGTATGTGCACCGTGATGTGAGGAGGAACTGTATGTACACCGTGCTGTGAGGAGGAACTGTATGTACACCGTGCTGTGAGGAGGAACTGTATGTGCACCGTGCTGTGAGGAGGAACTGTATGTACACCGTGCTGTGAGGAGGAACTGTATGTACACCGTGCTGTGAGGAGGAACTGTATGTACACCGTGCTGTGAGGAGGAACTGTATGTACACCGTGCTGTGAGGAGGAACTGTATGTACACCGTGCTGTGAGGAGGAACTGTACACCGTGCTGTGAGGAGGAACTGTATGTACACCGTGCTGTGAGGAGGAACTGTATGTACACCGTGCTGTGAGGAGGAACTGTATGTACACCGTGCTGTGAGGAGGAACTGTATGTACACCGTGCTGTGAGGAGGAACTGTATGTACACCGTGCTGTGAGGAGGAACTGTATGTACACCGTGCTGTGAGGAGGAACTGTATGTACACCGTGCTGTGAGGAGGAACTGTATGTGCACCGTGCTGTGAGGAGGAACTGTATGTGCACCGTGCTGTGAGGAGGAACTGTATGTGCATCGTGCTGTGAGGAGGAACTGTATGTACACCGTGCTGTGAGGAGGAACTGTATGTACACCGTGCTGTGAGGAGGAACTGTATGTACACCGTGCTGTGAGGAGGAACTGTATGTACACCGTGCTGTGAGGAGGAACTGTATGTACACCGTGCTGTGAGGAGGAACTGTATGTACACCGTGCTGTGAGGAGGAACTGTATGTACACCGTGCTGTGAGGAGGAACTGTATGTACACCGTGCTGTGAGGAGGAACTGTATGTACACCGTGCTGTGAGGAGGAACTGTATGTACACCGTGCTGTGAGGAGGAACTGTATGTACACCGTGCTGTGAGGAGGAACTGTATGTACACCGTGCTGTGAGGAGGAACTGTATGTACACCGTGCTGTGAGGAGGAACTGTATGTACACCGTGCTGTGAGGAGGAACTGTATGTACACCGTGCTGTGAGGAGGAACTGTATGTACACCGTGCTGTGAGGAGGAACTGTATGTGCACCGTGCTGTGAGGAGGAACTGTATGTGCACCGTGCTGTGAGGAGGAACTGTATGTACACCGTGCTGTGAGGAGGAACTGTATGTACACCGTGCTGTGAGGAGGAACTGTATGTGCACCGTGCTGTGAGGAGGAACTGTATGTGCACCGTGCTGTGAGGAGGAACTGTATGTACACCGTGCAGTGAGGAGGAACTGTATGTACACCGTGCTGTGAGGAGGAACTGTATGTACATCGTGCTGTGAGGAGGAACTGTATGTACACCGTGCTGTGAGGAGGAACTGTATGTACACCGTGCTGTGAGGAGGAACTGTATGTACACCGTGCTGTGAGGAGGAACTGTATGTACACCGTGCTGTGAGGAGGAACTGTATGTACACCGTGCTGTGAGGAGGAACTGTATGTACACCGTGCTGTGAGGAGGAACTGTATGTACACCGTGCTGTGAGGAGGAACTGTATGTACACCGTGCTGTGAGGAGGAACTGTATGTACACCGTGCTATGAGGAGGAACTGTATGTACACCGTGCTGTGAGGAGGAACTGTATGTACACCGTGCTGTGAGGAGGAACTGTATATACACCGTGCTGTGAGGAGGAACTGTATGTACTGTACACCGTGCTGTGAGGAGGAACTGTATGTGCACCGTGCTGTGAGGAGGAACTGTATGTGCACCGTGCTGTGAGGAGGAACTGTATGTGCATCGTGCTGTGAGGAGGAACTGTATGTACACCGTGCTGTGAGGAGGAACTGTATGTACACCGTGCTGTGAGGAGGAACTGTATGTACACCGTGCTGTGAGGAGGAACTGTATGTACACCGTGCTGTGAGGAGGAACTGTATGTACACCGTGCTGTGAGGAGGAACTGTATGTACACCGTGCTGTGAGGAGGAACTGTACACCGTGCTGTGAGGAGGAACTGTATGTACACCGTGCTGTGAGGAGGAACTGTATGTACACCGTGCAGTGAGGAGGAACTGTATGTACACCGTGCTGTGAGGAGGAACTGTATGTACACCGTGCTGTGAGGAGGAACTGTATGTACACCGTGCTGTGAGGAGGAACTGTATGTACACCGTGCTGTGAGGAGGAACTGTATGTACACCGTGCTGTGAGGAGGAACTGTATGTACACCGTGCTGTGAGGAGGAACTGTATGTACACCGTGCTGTGAGGAGGAACTGTATGTACACCGTGCTGTGAGGAGGAACTGTATGTACACCGTGCTGTGAGGAGGAACTGTATGTACACCGTGCTGTGAGGAGGAACTGTATGTACACCGTGCAGTGAGGAGGAACTGTATGTACACCGTGCTGTGAGGAGGAACTGTATGTACACCGTGCTGTGAGGAGGAACTGTATGTACACCGTGCTGTGAGGAGGAACTGTATGTACACCGTGCTGTGAGGAGGAACTGTATGTACACCGTGCTGTGAGGAGGAACTGTATGTACACCGTGCTGTGAGGAGGAACTGTATGTACACCGTGCAGTGAGGAGGAACTGTATGTACACCGTGCAGTGAGGAGGAACTGTATGTACACCGTGCTGTGAGGAGGAACTGTATGTACACCGTGCTGTGAGGAGGAACTGTATGTACACCGTGCTGTGAGGAGGAACTGTATGTACACCGTGCTGTGAGGAGGAACTGTATGTACACCGTGCTGTGAGGAGGAACTGTATGTACACCGTGCTGTGAGGAGGAACTGTATGTACACCGTGCTGTGAGGAGGAACTGTATGTACACCGTGCAGTGAGGAGGAACTGTATGTACACCGTGCTGTGAGGAGGAACTGTATGTACACCGTGCAGTGAGGAGGAACTGTATGTACACCGTGCTGTGAGGAGGAACTGTATGTACACCGTGCTGTGAGGAGGAACTGTATGTACACCGTGCTGTGAGGAGGAACTGTATGTACACGTGCGGTCCGTGCTGTGAGGAGGAACTGTATGTACACCGTGCTGTGAGGAGGAACTGTACACCGTGCTGTGAGGAGGAACTGTATGTACACCGTGCTGTGAGGAGGAACTGTATGTACACCGTGCAGTGAGGAGGAACTGTATGTACACCGTGCTGTGAGGAGGAACTGTATGTACACCGTGCTGTGAGGAGGAACTGTATGTACACCGTGCTGTGAGGAGGAACTGTATGTACACCGTGCTGTGAGGAGGAACTGTATGTACACCGTGCTGTGAGGAGGAACTGTATGCACACCGTGCTGTGAGGAGGAACTGTATGTACACCGTGCTGTGAGGAGGAACTGTATGTACACCGTGCTGTGAGGAGGAACTGTATGTACACCGTGCTGTGAGGAGGAACTGTATGTACACCGTGCTGTGAGGAGGAACTGTATGTACACCGTGCAGTGAGGAGGAACTGTATGTACACCGTGCTGTGAGGAGGAACTGTATGTACACCGTGCAGTGAGGAGGAACTGTATGTACACCGTGCTGTGAGGAGGAACTGTATGTACACCGTGCTGTGAGGAGGAACTGTATGTACACCGTGCTGTGAGGAGGAACTGTATGTACACCGTGCTGTGAGGAGGAACTGTATGTACACCGTGCAGTGAGGAGGAACTGTATGTACACCGTGCAGTGAGGAGGAACTGTATGTACACCGTGCTGTGAGGAGGAACTGTATGTACACCGTGCTGTGAGGAGGAACTGTATGTACACCGTGCTGTGAGGAGGAACTGTATGTACACCGTGCTGTGAGGAGCAACTGTATGTACATCGTGCTGTGAGGAGGAACTGTACACCGTGCTGTGAGGAGGAACTGTATGTACACCGTGCTGTGAGGAGGAACTGTATGTACACCGTGCAGTGAGGAGGAACTGTATGTACACCGTGCTGTGAGGAGGAACTGTATGTACACCGTGCTGTGAGGAGGAACTGTATGTACACCGTGCTGTGAGGAGGAACTGTATGTACACCGTGCTGTGAGGAGGAACTGTATGTACACCGTGCAGTGAGGAGGAACTGTATGTACACCGTGCTGTGAGGAGGAACTGTATGTACACCGTGCTGTGAGGGGGAAATGTATGTACACCGTGCTGTGAGGAGGAACTGTACACCGTGCTGTGAGGAGGAACTGTATGTACACCGTGCTGTGAGGAGGAACTGTATGTACACCGTGCTGTGAGGAGCAACTGTATGTACACCGTGCTGTGAGGAGGAACTGTACACCGTGCTGTGAGGAGGAACTGTATGTACACCATGCTGTGAGGAGGAACTGTATGTACACCGTGCTGTGAGGAGCAACTGTATGTACATCGTGCTGTGAGGAGGAACTGTACACCGTGCTGTGAGGAGGAACTGTATGTACACCGTGCTGTGAGGAGGAACTGTATGTACACCGTGCTGTGAGGAGGAACTGTATGTACACCGTGCTGTGAGGAGGAACTGTATGTACACCGTGCAGTGAGGAGGAACTGTATGTACACCGTGCTGTGAGGAGGAACTGTATGTACACCGTGCTGTGAGGAGGAACTGTATGTACACCGTGCTGTGAGGAGGAACTGTATGTACACCGTGCTGTGAGGAGGAACTGTATGTACACCGTGCTGTGAGGAGGAACTGTATGTACACCGTGCTGTGAGGAGGAACTGTATGTACACCGTGCTGTGAGGAGGAACTGTATGTACACCGTGCTGTGAGGAGGAACTGTATGTACACCGTGCTGTGAGGAGGAACTGTATGTACACCGTGCTGTGAGGAGGAACTGTATGTACACCGTGCTGTGAGGAAGAACTGTATGTACACCGTGCTGTGAGGAGGAACTGTATGTACATCGTGCTGTGAGGAGGAACTGTATGTACATCGTGCTGTGAGGAGGAACTGTATGTACACCGTGCTGTGAGGAGGAACTGTATGTGCACCGTGATGTGAGGAGGAACTGTATGTGCACCGTGCTGTGAGGAGGAACTGTATGTACACCGTGCTGTGAGGAGGAACTGTATGTGCACCGTGCTGTGAGGAGGAACTGTATGTACACCGTGCTGTGAGGAGGAACTGTATGTACACCGTGCTGTGAGGAGGAACTGTATGTACACCGTGCTGTGAGGAGGAACTGTATGTACACCGTGCTGTGAGGAGGAACTGTACACCGTGCTGTGAGGAGGAACTGTATGTACACCGTGCTGTGAGGAGGAACTGTATGTACACCGTGCTGTGAGGAGGAACTGTATGTACACCGTGCTGTGAGGAGGAACTGTATGTACACCGTGCTGTGAGGAGGAACTGTATGTACACCGTGCTGTGAGGAGGAACTGTACACCGTGCTGTGAGGAGGAACTGTATGTACACCGTGCTGTGAGGAGGAACTGTATGTACACCGTGCTGTGAGGAGGAACTGTATGTACACCGTGCTGTGAGGAGGAACTGTATGTACACCGTGCTGTGAGGAGGAACTGTATGTGCACCGTGCTGTGAGGAGGAACTGTATGTGCACCGTGCTGTGAGGAGGAACTGTATGTGCACCGTGCTGTGAGGAGGAACTGTATGTGCATCGTGCTGTGAGGAGGAACTGTATGTACACCGTGCTGTGAGGAGGAACTGTATGTACACCGTGCTGTGAGGAGGAACTGTATGTACACCGTGCTGTGAGGAGGAACTGTATGTACACCGTGCTGTGAGGAGGAACTGTATGTACACCGTGCTGTGAGGAGGAACTGTATGTACACCGTGCTGTGAGGAGGAACTGTATGTACACCGTGCTGTGAGGAGGAACTGTATGTACACCGTGCTGTGAGGAGGAACTGTATGTACACCGTGCTGTGAGGAGGAACTGTATGTACACCGTGCTGTGAGGAGGAACTGTATGTACACCGTGCTGTGAGGAGGAACTGTATGTACACCGTGCTGTGAGGAGGAACTGTATGTACACCGTGCTGTGAGGAGGAACTGTATGTACACCGTGCTGTGAGGAGGAACTGTATGTGCACCGTGCTGTGAGGAGGAACTGTATGTGCACCGTGCTGTGAGGAGGAACTGTATGTACACCGTGCTGTGAGGAGGAACTGTATGTACACCGTGCTGTGAGGAGGAACTGTATGTGCACCGTGCTGTGAGGAGGAACTGTATGTGCACCGTGCTGTGAGGAGGAACTGTATGTGCACCGTGCTGTGAGGAGGAACTGTATGTACACCGTGCTGTGAGGAGGAACTGTATGTACACCGTGCTGTGAGGAGGAACTGTATGTACACCGTGCTGTGAGGAGGAACTGTATGTACACCGTGCTGTGAGGAGGAACTGTATGTACACCGTGCTGTGAGGAGGAACTGTATGTACACCGTGCTGTGAGGAGGAACTGTATGTACACCGTGCTGTGAGGAGGAACTGTATGTACACCGTGCTGTGAGGAGGAACTGTATGTACACCGTGCTGTGAGGAGGAACTGTATGTACACCGTGCTATGAGGAGGAACTGTATGTACACCGTGCTGTGAGGAGGAACTGTATGTACACCGTGCTGTGAGGAGGAACTGTATATACACCGTGCTGTGAGGAGGAACTGTATGTACTGTACACCGTGCTGTGAGGAGGAACTGTATGTGCACCGTGCTGTGAGGAGGAACTGTATGTGCACCGTGCTGTGAGGAGGAACTGTATGTGCATCGTGCTGTGAGGAGGAACTGTATGTACACCGTGCTGTGAGGAGGAACTGTATGTACACCGTGCTGTGAGGAGGAACTGTATGTACACCGTGCTGTGAGGAGGAACTGTATGTACACCGTGCTGTGAGGAGGAACTGTATGTACACCGTGCTGTGAGGAGGAACTGTATGTACACCGTGCTGTGAGGAGGAACTGTACACCGTGCTGTGAGGAGGAACTGTATGTACACCGTGCTGTGAGGAGGAACTGTATGTACACCGTGCAGTGAGGAGGAACTGTATGTACACCGTGCTGTGAGGAGGAACTGTATGTACACCGTGCTGTGAGGAGGAACTGTATGTACACCGTGCTGTGAGGAGGAACTGTATGTACACCGTGCTGTGAGGAGGAACTGTATGTACACCGTGCTGTGAGGAGGAACTGTATGTGCACCGTGCTGTGAGGAGGAACTGTATGTACACCGTGCTGTGAGGAGGAACTGTATGTACACCGTGCTGTGAGGAGGAACTGTATGTACACCGTGCTGTGAGGAGGAACTGTATGTACACCGTGCTGTGAGGAGGAACTGTATGTACACCGTGCAGTGAGGAGGAACTGTATGTACACCGTGCTGTGAGGAGGAACTGTATGTACACCGTGCAGTGAGGAGGAACTGTATGTACACCGTGCTGTGAGGAGGAACTGTATGTACACCGTGCTGTGAGGAGGAACTGTATGTACACCGTGCTGAGAGGAGGAACTGTATGTACACCGTGCTGTGAGGAGGAACTGTATGTACACCGTGCAGTGAGGAGGAACTGTATGTACACCGTGCAGTGAGGAGGAACTGTACACCGTGCTGTGAGGAGGAACTGTATGTACACCGTGCTGTGAGGAGGAACTGTATGTACACCGTGCTGTGAGGAGGAACTGTATGTACACCGTGCTGTGAGGAGGAACTGTATGTACACCGTGCTGTGAGGAGGAACTGTATGTACACCGTGCTGTGAGGAGGAACTGTATGTACACCGTGCTGTGCTGAGGAACTGTATGTACACCGTGCTGTGAGGAGGAACTGTATGTACACCGTGCTGTGAGGAGGAACTGTATGTACACCGTGCTGTGAGGAGGAACTGTATGTGCACCGTGCTGTGAGGAGGAACTGTATGTACACCGTGCTGTGAGGAGGAACTGTATGTACACCGTGCTGTGAGGAGGAACTGTATGTGCACCGTGCTGTGAGGAGGAACTGTATGTACACCGTGCTGTGAGGAGGAACTGTATGTACACCGTGCTGTGAGGAGGAACTGTATGTACACCGTGCTGTGAGGAGGAACTGTATGTACACCGTGCTGTGAGGAGGAACTGTACACCGTGCTGTGAGGAGGAACTGTATGTACACCGTGCTGTGAGGAGGAACTGTATGTACACCGTGCTGTGAGGAGGAACTGTATGTACACCGTGCAGTGAGGAGGAACTGTATGTACACCGTGCTGTGAGGAGGAACTGTATGTACACCGTGCAGTGAGGAGGAACTGTATGTACACCGTGCTGTGAGGAGGAACTGTATGTACACCGTGCTGTGAGGAGGAACTGTATGTACACCGTGCTGAGAGGAGGAACTGTATGTACACCGTGCTGTGAGGAGGAACTGTATGTACACCGTGCAGTGAGGAGGAACTGTATGTACACCGTGCAGTGAGGAGGAACTGTACACCGTGCTGTGAGGAGGAACTGTATGTACACCGTGCTGTGAGGAGGAACTGTATGTACACCGTGCTGTGAGGAGGAACTGTATGTACACCGTGCTGTGAGGAGGAACTGTATGTACACCGTGCTGTGAGGAGGAACTGTATGTACACCGTGCTGTGAGGAGGAACTGTATGTACACCGTGCTGTGCTGAGGAACTGTATGTACACCGTGCTGTGAGGAGGAACTGTATGTACACCGTGCTGTGAGGAGGAACTGTATGTACACCGTGCTGTGAGGAGGAACTGTATGTGCACCGTGCTGTGAGGAGGAACTGTATGTACACCGTGCTGTGAGGAGGAACTGTATGTACACCGTGCTGTGAGGAGGAACTGTATGTGCACCGTGCTGTGAGGAGGAACTGTATGTACACCGTGCTGTGAGGAGGAACTGTATGTACACCGTGCTGTGAGGAGGAACTGTATGTACACCGTGCTGTGAGGAGGAACTGTATGTACACCGTGCTGTGAGGAGGAACTGTACACCGTGCTGTGAGGAGGAACTGTATGTACACCGTGCTGTGAGGAGGAACTGTATGTACACCGTGCTGTGAGGAGGAACTGTATGTACACCGTGCTGTGAGGAGGAACTGTATGTACACCGTGCTGTGAGGAGGAACTGTATGTACACCGTGCTGTGAGGAGGAACTGTACACCGTGCTGTGAGGAGGAACTGTATGTACACCGTGCTGTGAGGAGGAACTGTATGTACACCGTGCTGTGAGGAGGAACTGTATGTACACCGTGCTGTGAGGAGGAACTGTATGTGCACCGTGCTGTGAGGAGGAACTGTATGTGCACCGTGCTGTGAGGAGGAACTGTATGTGCACCGTGCTGTGAGGAGGAACTGTATGTGCACCGTGCTGTGAGGAGGAACTGTATGTACACCGTGCTGTGAGGAGGAACTGTATGTACACCGTGCTGTGAGGAGGAACTGTATGTACACCGTGCTGTGAGGAGGAACTGTATGTACACCGTGCTGTGAGGAGGAACTGTATGTACACCGTGCTGTGAGGAGGAACTGTACACCGTGCTGTGAGGAGGAACTGTATGTACACCGTGCTGTGAGGAGGAACTGTATGTACACCGTGCTGTGAGGAGGAACTGTATGTACACCGTGCTGTGAGGAGGAACTGTATGTACACCGTGCAGTGAGGAGGAACTGTATGTACACCGTGCAGTGAGGAGGAACTGTATGTACACCGTGCTGTGAGGAGGAACTGTATGTACACCGTGCTGTGAGGAGGAACTGTATGTACACCGTGCTGTGAGGAGGAACTGTATGTACACCGTGCTGTGAGGAGGAACTGTATGTACACCGTGCTGTGAGGAGGAACTGTATGTACACCGTGCTGTGAGGAGGAACTGTATGTACACCGTGCTGTGAGGAGGAACTGTATGTACACCGTGCTGTGAGGAGGAACTGTATGTGCACCGTGCTGTGAGGAGGAACTGTATGTGCACCGTGCTGTGAGGAGGAACTGTATGTACACCGTGCTGTGAGGAGGAACTGTATGTACACCGTGCTGTGAGGAGGAACTGTATGTGCACCGTGCTGTGAGGAGGAACTGTATGTGCACCGTGCTGTGAGGAGGAACTGTATGTGCACCGTGCTGTGAGGAGGAACTGTATGTACACCGTGCTGTGAGGAGGAACTGTATGTACACCGTGCTGTGAGGAGGAACTGTATGTACACCGTGCTGTGAGGAGGAACTGTATGTACACCGTGCTGTGAGGAGGAACTGTATGTACACCGTGCTGTGAGGAGGAACTGTATGTACACCGTGCTGTGAGGAGGAACTGTATGTACACCGTGCTGTGAGGAGGAACTGTATGTACACCGTGCTGTGAGGAGGAACTGTATGTACACCGTGCTGTGAGGAGGAACTGTATGTACACCGTGCTGTGAGGAGGAACTGTATGTACACCGTGCTGTGAGGAGGAACTGTATGTACACCGTGCTGTGAGGAGGAACTGTATGTACACCGTGCTGTGAGGAGGAACTGATGTACTGTACACCGTGCTGTGAGGAGGAACTGTATGTACACCGTGCTGTGAGGAGGAACTGTATGTACACCGTGCTGTGAGGAGGAACTGTATGTACACCGTGCTGTGAGGAGGAACTGTATGTACACCGTGCTGTGAGGAGGAACTGTATGTACACCGTGCTGTGAGGAGGAACTGTATGTGCACCGTGCTGTGAGGAGGAACTGTATGTGCACCGTGCTGTGAGGAGGAACTGTATGTGCACCGTGCTGTGAGGAGGAACTGTATGTACACCGTGCTGTGAGGAGGAACTGTATGTACACCGTGCTGTGAGGAGGAACTGTATGTACACCGTGCTGTGAGGAGGAACTGTATGTACACCGTGCTGTGAGGAGGAACTGTATGTACACCGTGCTGTGAGGAGGAACTGTATGTACACCGTGCTGTGAGGAGGAACTGTATGTACACCGTGCTGTGAGGAGGAACTGTATGTACACCGTGCTGTGAGGAGGAACTGTATGTACACCGTGCTGTGAGGAGGAACTGTATGTACACCGTGCTGTGAGGAGGAACTGTATGTACACCGTGCTGTGAGGAGGAACTGTATGTACACCGTGCTGTGAGGAGGAACTGTATGTACACCGTGCTGTGAGGAGGAACTGTATGTACTGACACCGTGCTGTGAGGAGGAACTGTATGTGCACCGTGCTGTGAGGAGGAACTGTATGTGCACCGTGCTGTGAGGAGGAACTGTATGTGCACCGTGCTGTGAGGAGGAACTGTATGTACACCGTGCTGTGAGGAGGAACTGTATGTACACCGTGCTGTGAGGAGGAACTGTATGTACACCGTGCTGTGAGGAGGAACTGTATGTACACCGTGCTGTGAGGAGGAACTGTATGTACACCGTGCTGTGAGGAGGAACTGTATGTACACCGTGCTGTGAGGAGGAACTGTACACCGTGCTGTGAGGAGGAACTGTATGTACACCGTGCTGTGAGGAGGAACTGTATGTACACCGTGCTGTGAGGAGGAACTGTATGTACACCGTGCTGTGAGGAGGAACTGTATGTACACCGTGCTGTGAGGAGGAACTGTATGTACACCGTGCTGTGAGGAGGAACTGTATGTACACCGTGCTGTGAGGAGGAACTGTATGTACACCGTGCTGTGAGGAGGAACTGTATGTACACCGTGCTGTGAGGAGGAACTGTATGTACACCGTGCTGTGAGGAGGAACTGTATGTACACCGTGCTGTGAGGAGGAACTGTATGTACACCGTGCTGTGAGGAGGAACTGTATGTACACCGTGCTGTGAGGAGGAACTGTATGTACACCGTGCAGTGAGGAGGAACTGTATGTACACCGTGCTGTGAGGAGGAACTGTATGTACACCGTGCTGTGAGGAGGAACTGTATGTACACCGTGCTGTGAGGAGGAACTGTATGTACACCGTGCTGTGAGGAGGAACTGTATGTACACCGTGCTGTGAGGAGGAACTGTATGTACACCGTGCTGTGAGGAGGAACTGTATGTACACCGTGCTGTGAGGAGGAACTGTATGTACACCGTGCTGTGAGGAGGAACTAGTACACCGTGCTGTGAGGAGGAACTGTATGTACACCGTGCTGTGAGGAGGAACTGTATGTACACCGTGCTGTGAGGAGGAACTGTATGTACACCGTGCTGTGAGGAGGAACTGTATGTACACCGTGCTGTGAGGAGGAACTGTATGTACACCGTGCTGTGAGGAGGAACTGTATGTACACCGTGCTGTGAGGAGGAACTGTATGTACACCGTGCTGTGAGGAGGAACTGTATGTACACCGTGCTGTGAGGAGGAACTGTATGTACACCGTGCTGTGAGGAGGAACTGTATGTGCACCGTGCTGTGAGGAGGAACTGTATGTACACCGTGCTGTGAGGAGGAACTGTATGTACACCGTGCTGTGAGGAGGAACTGTATGTACACCGTGCTGTGAGGAGGAACTGTATGTACACCGTGCTGTGAGGAGGAACTGTATGTACACCGTGCTGTGAGGAGGAACTGTATGTACACCGTGCTGTGAGGAGGAACTGTATGTACACCGTGCTGTGAGGAGGAACTGTACACCGTGCTGTGAGGAGGAACTGTATGTACACCGTGCTGTGAGGAGGAACTGTATGTACACCGTGCTGTGAGGAGGAACTGTATGTACACCGTGCTGTGAGGAGGAACTGTATGTACACCGTGCTGTGAGGAGGAACTGTATGTACACCGTGCTGTGAGGAGGAACTGTACACCGTGCTGTGAGGAGGAACTGTATGTACACCGTGCTGTGAGGAGGAACTGTATGTACACCGTGCTGTGAGGAGGAACTGTATGTACACCGTGCTGTGAGGAGGAACTGTATGTGCAC
>NW_027456868.1:0-32500 GCF_040206685.1 Ascaphus truei
AAGAATGGCTGCTCGTTGGGGGCTGGCTCATATAGAGCCTGGCCGCGCCCACAAAGCCTGGGAGCGCCCGTCAATCAGCAGTCAGGTAGGGGGAGTTTTTTTTTTTTTTCAGCCAGCGCGAGCGGGAAAATTTCAGCGCGAGCAGGGAAAATTTAAAAAAACAAAACACGTGTCCTGCTTGGGCCAATAGTTACTCGCCCGGGGGTTAAATCCACCCGCCCCGGGCGTGTAAATGTATAGGATTGTCGAACACTGTATATGTATATGTATATATATATATTTATATACACACACACACACACACACACACACACACACACACACACACACACACACACACACACACACACACACACACACACATATATAGTGGTTGACAAATCACCAAAAAATCTACTCGCCACACAAAAAAATCTACTCGCCACCTAGTGCCAAACGTGTGCTGCTTGGGCCAATATTTACTCGGCCGGGGGTTAAATCCACTCGCCCGGGGCGAGCAAATGTATAGGTTTGTCGAACACTGTATCTACTATATATTTCTGAAAGCACTGTATGTCTGCGTCCCTAGCGGCAATCTCATTGGGTCCCTTGGCCCCGCCCGCCCCCGCACACCTCTCATTGGCCTGAGGCGGAGTGACGGGCCAAAGGACACACAGGGACACACACACACACACACCTCTCTCTCTGTCCTCTCCCCCTCCCATCACACTCACCTCCCTCTCCACTCACCTCCCTCCACCTCCAGCTCCACTCACCTCCCTCTCCACTCACCTCCCTCCCGCTCAACTCCCCTCCACCTCCCTCTCCACTCACCTCCCTCTCCACTCACCTCCCTCCCGCTCAACTCCCTCCCCGGCGCGGGGACAGGCAGTGGGCAGGGCAGCCTGCCGCTGCCTCCACTCACCTCCCGCTCCCTCCGCTCACCTCCCGCTCACCTCCCGCTCACCTCCCTGGCGCGGGGACAGGCAGTGGCCAGGGCAGCCTACCGCTGCCACGCGGCACCTAAGATGACGGCGGACGGAAGGAACCTTCCTCCCTCGCGGACTAACTAACATGGCGGCGGCCAGAAGGAGAGGTGTGTGAGTGTGTGAGTGTGTGAGTGTGTGAGTGTGTGAGTGTGTGAGTGTGTGTGTGTCACAGAGTGACAGTGTGTGTGTGGGGACACTGTGTGTGTCTGTGTGCGTGTGAGTGTGTGACAGTGTGTGTGTGGGACACTGTGTGTGTGTCTGTGTGCGTGTGTGTGTTACACTGTGTCTCAGACACTGTAGAGTGGGGACCGGAGCTACACATGGGGGGGTCAGGAGCGGAGAAAGATACAGGGGGAGTGGAGAGGAGGGACCCGTCAATTTAAAGCAAACCAACCCCCCTCCTGTCCACTGCCCCCCCTCCTGTCCACTGCCCTCCCCCTCCTGTCCACTGCCCTCCCCCCTCCTGTCCACTGCCCTCCCCCCTCCTGTCCACTGTCACCCCCCTCTGCCCCCCCTCCTGTCCACTGCCCCCCCCCTCCTGTCCACTGCCCCCCCCCTCCTGTCCACTGTCACCCCCCCTCCTGTCCACTGTCACCCCCCCCCTCCTGTCCACTGTCACCCCCCCTCCTGTCCACTGTCACCCCCCCTCCTGTCCACTGTCACCCCCCCCTCCTGTCCACTGTCACCCCCCCTCCTGTCCACTGTCACCCCCCCTCCTGTCCACTGTCACCCCCCCTCCCGTCCACTGTCACCCCCCCCTCCTGTCACTGTCACCCCCCCTCCTGTCCACTGTCACCCCCACTCCTGTCCACTCTCCCCCCCCTGTCCACTCTCCCCCCCCTCCTGTCCACTCTCCCCCCCTCCCATCCCCTCCTGTCCACTGTCCTTTCACCTGTCCCCCCCGTCCACTCTCCCCCCCCTCCTGTCCACTCTCCCCCCCCTCCTGTCCACTCTCCCCCCCTCCTGTCCACTGCCCCCCCCCACCCGCCCACTGTCCCCCCCCTCCCCCCGGCCACTGTCCCCCCCCTCCTGTCCACTGTCCCCCCCCCTCCTGTCCACTGTCCCCCCCCCTCCTGTCCACTGTCCCCCCTCCTTTTCCCCCGTCCCCCTCCCCTCCTTTTCCCCCCTCCCCTCCCCCCCCCTTTTCCCCCCCTCTCCCCCCTCCTCCCCCCCTTTTCCCCCCCTCTCCCCCCCTTTTCCTAGCGCTAAATGTAACTCACGGCCAACGCCGGCTCTCCCCCCCCGCTCCCCTTTCTCCCCCCCCCGCTCCCCTTTCTCCCCCCCCGCTCCCCTTTCTCCCCCCCTGCTCCCCTTTCTCCCCCCCCGCTCCCCTTTCTCCCCCCCTGCTCCCCTTTCTCCCCCCTGCTCCCCTTTCTCCCCCCCGCTCCCCTTTCTCCCCCCCGCTCCCCTTTCTCCCCCCCGCTCCCCTTCTCCCCCCCGCTCCCCTTTCTCCCCCCCGCTCCCCTTTCTCCCCCCCCGCTCCCCTTTCTCCCCCCCGCTCCCCTTTCTCCCCCCCCCCGCTCCCCTTTCTCCCCCCCCCGCTCCCCTTTCTCCCCCCCCGCTCCCCTTTCTCCCCCCCCGCTCCCCTTTCTCCCCCCCCGCTCCCCTTTCTCCCCCCCGCTCCCCTTTCACTCACTCCCCCCGCTCCCCTTTCTCCCCCCCGCTCCCCTTTCTCCCCCCCCCGCTCCCCTTTCTCCTCCCCCGCTCCCCTTTCTCCTCCCCCGCTCCCTTTCTCCCCCTGCTCCCCTTTCTCCCCCCCCGCTCCCCTTTCTCCCCCCCGCTCGCCCTTTCTCCCCCCCCGCTCCCCTTTCTCCCCCCCCCCGCTCCCCTTTCTCCCCCCCCCCCGCTCCCCTTTCTCCCCCCCCCGCTCCCCTTTCCTCCCCCCCCCGCTCCCCTTTTTCCCCCCCCGCTCCCCTTTCTCTCCCCCCGCTCCCTTTCTTCCCCCCCGCTCCCCTTTCTCTCCCCCCGCTCCCCTTTCTCCCCCCCCCCCGCTCCCCTTTCTCCCGCCCGCTCCCCTTTCTCCCGCCCGCTCCCCTTTCTCCCCCCCCGCTCCCCTTTTTCCCCCCCCGCTCCCCTTTCTCCCCCCCCCGCTCCCCTTTTTCCCCCCCGCTCCCCTTTTTCCCCCCCGCTCCCCTTTCTCCCCCCCCGCTCCCCTTTCTCCCCCCCCGCTCCCCTTTCTCCCCCCCCGCTCCCCTTTCTCTCCCCCCGCTCCCCTTTCTCTCCCCCCCGCTCCCCTTTCTCCCCCCCTGCTCCCCTTTCTCCCCCACCGCTCCCCTTTCTCCCCCCCCGCTCCCCTTTCTCCCCCCCCCCGCTCCCCTTTCTCCCCCCCCGCTCCCCTTTCTCCCCCCCCGCTCCCCTTTCTCCCCCCCGCTCCCCTTTCTCCCCCCCGCTCCCCTTTCTCCCCCCCCGCTCCCCCTTTCTCTCCCCCCGCTCCCCTTTCTCCCCCCCCCCCGCTCCCCTTTCTCCCGCCCGCTCCCCTTTCTCCCGCCCGCTCCCCTTTCTCCCCCCCGCTCCCCTTTCTCTCCCCCCGCTCCCCTTTCTCTCCCCCCCGCTCCCCTTCTCCCCCCCCTGCTCCCCTTTCTCCCCCCCCCGCTCCCCTTTCTCCCCCCCGCTCCCCTTTCTCCCCCCCCGCTCCCCCTTTCTCCCCCCCCGCTCCCCTTTCTCCCCCCCCCGCTCCCCTTTTTCCCCCCCGCTCCCCTTTCTCCCCCCCCCGCTCCCCTTTTTCCCCCCGCTCCCCTTTTTCCCCCCCGCTCCCCTTTCTCCCCCCCCGCTCCCCTTTCTCCCCCCCCCGCTCCCCCTTTCTCCCCCCCCCGCTCCCCTTTCTCCCCCCCGCTCCCCTTTCTCCCCCCCCGCTCCCCTTTCTCCCCCCCCCGCTCCCCTTTCTCCCCCCCGCTCCCCTTTCTCCCCCCCCGCTCCCCTTTCTCTCCCCCCGCTCCCCTTTCTCTCCCCCCGCTCCCCTTTCTCCCCCCCTGCTCCCCTTTCTCCCCCCCCGCTCCCCTTTCTCTCCCCCCGCTCCCCTTTCTCTCCCCCCGCTCCCCTTTCTCTCCCCCCGCTCCCCTTTCTCTCCCCCCGCTCCCCTTTCTCTCCCCCCGCTCCCCTTTCTCCCCCCCTGCTCCCCTTTCTCCCCCCCCGCTCCCCTTTCTCCCCCCCGCTCCCCTTTCTCCCCCCCCGCTCCCCTTTCTCCCCCCCCCCGCTCCCCTTTCTCCCCCCCCCCGCTCCCCCTTTCTCCCCCCCCGCTCCCCTTTCTCCCCCCCCGCTCCCCTTTTTCCCCCCCGCTCCCCTTTTTCCCCCCCTCCTCCCTTCTCCCCTCCTCCCTTCTCCCCTCCTCCCTTCTCCCCTCCCCCCTCTCCCCTCCCCCCTCCTCCCTTCCCCCCTCCTCCCTTCTCCCCTCCTCCCTTCTCCCCTCCCCCCTCCTCCCTTCTCCCCTCCCCCCTCCTCCCTTCTCCCCTCCCCCCTCCTCCCTTCTCCCCTCCCCCCTCCTCCCTTCTCCCCTCCTCCCTTCTCCCCTCCCCCCCTCCCCCTCCTCCCTTCTCCCCTCCCCCCTCCTCTCTTCTCCCCTCCGCCCTTCTCCCCTCCCCCTCCCCTTTCCCTCCCCCCTCCCCTTTCCCTCCCTCCTCCCCCCCTTTCCCTCCCCCTCCTCCCCCCTTTCCCTCCCCCTTCCTCCCCCTTTCCCTCCCCCTTCCTCCCCCCTTTCCCTCCCCCCTCCTCCCCTTTCCCTCTCCCACACCCTTCCCCTCTCCCACACCCTTCCCCCTTCCCCCCCTCCCACCCCCTTCCCCCCCCTCCCACCCCCCTTCCCCCCCCTCCCACACCCTTCCCTCCCTTCCCACCAATCTTCGCCTTCCTGCCCACCTTCCTGCCTCCCCGCCTCTGCTTTCGCGCCCACCCGCCTCTGCCTTTCACCCGCCGCCTCACAGCCGCTGCATGCACTCAACAGACTGCCGCCACACTCGACACATACCTGCCGCCACACACACCTGCTGCCTCCCGCCCCTACGCACCGACATCAGTGACCCACCGCCTCACACCGTAGCAGGACCCCCACTCACAGAGAGCACTCACAACCCACGCGACACCTGCCGCCTCACACCCTAGCAGGACCCCACTCACAGACAGCACTCACAACCCACGCGCCACCTGCCGCCTCACACCCTAGCAGGACCCCCACTCACAGACAGCACTCACAACCCACGCGCCACCTGCCGCCTCACACCCTAGCAGGACACACGCCTCACATTTTTACATCTGTTATGTCACCCAAAATATACATTGTACTGTGGTGTGTTTACAATAAACAATTTTTAAACAACATCGTATTACATTTTATTCCATCTTTCTTTTCAACATTATTATCCAACCTTTACAACAAATACTCACCTATTGTTCCACGATTTATAAATAATACTACCTATTACGCATTTACATCCGGGCAACGCCGGGTCTCTCAGCTAGTATATTTTATACATTAGGTAGTGCGGCCTATACAACATACTTTCTCTAGGGTTCCTCCTTTGTTCTCGTG
The DNA here is from genome assembly GCF_040206685.1 of Ascaphus truei. Taxonomy (NCBI): domain Eukaryota; kingdom Metazoa; phylum Chordata; class Amphibia; order Anura; family Ascaphidae; genus Ascaphus; species Ascaphus truei. The sequence continues at coordinate 5,491 of NW_027456868.1, forward strand.
CACCACTTCTGTATTTACCTGTTTATATGCTTAATTTTAGGTGCTGTTAAAAACCTTTTACTTTCTGTATATCTGTACTATGTTTCTTTTGTTTCACGTTGTGTCTGGATAATGATTTCTTCTCTAACAGCTTCTTGTGGATACAGAGAGGCCCCAACCGTTCATCTCCTTTTCATTTATTAGGAGCAAACAGGAGGAAAATATCTTCAGATGCAGCTTCTCCTGTAAGTAACTGAAACCTGCCAAGTGATTGTGACATTTCAGTTTATGTTCAGGGTCCAACGGATGTGAGTGTGAAGAGCACACAAATAGATCCCCAATAGGGCGCACTGCAGACCTGAGTGGTATTAGATCATGGTCCTTGAGTGCGCAAACATACAACATATAAAAGTTTATTAGGACATAATAGACTAAATCACTACATAAATAACTTTAAAACCAAGAAGCTCCTGATGCCTCTCTAGTGCTAGATTGGACTAGCTTTGAGGATGTATGTCAAGTGAGGGAGATGTATACGAAGATGATATAACTATAACTCATTCAGCTTAGCCCATCCCAAAGAGAACTCCTCTTGAGTGACTCGTGGGGTAAGGTATTAATATACCTGTAGTTGAACCCAGCGTAAATAAGAGGAGATGTATTTAGGGTGTAACACTTAGTGTAGGCTTACCTGCTAAACACCTATATGTGTCATAATCTCCATATAGGTATGCAGGATAGATATCAAAGGGATCTCATAGCTGGTATAGTCATGGAACAGTCATAGTATATAATAATACCTAGTTATATCTACAGAGATGATGATAGATAGCTGGCCTTTATCGATATGATGCTGATAGGTGTCAAAGGTGTAAAACTCAAGCCTAATGACTCATATGATGTACTGCAGTGATCAGTGTTGCTGCACATTCACCCATGTGGTTACCATCAATGGGTAAAGAGACCCTGTGTAAGTATGGTCATAATAGACATCGGTACTCTTTGATGGATGTACATGGATAGTCCTCTGTGATGGAATACACAGATGGCGGTAACCAGTAATACCGGATTGATACAGAGATATACAGTTCTTAGTAATTGAGCTCTGATTCAAATTCCCTAAATGTCTATTTCCATCTAAGGTAATGTATCAAGTCTCTATAGGCTTCATATTCTGGCTCCGTGTATACGGAGTCATAGGGTGACCCTATCAACTATCAGGTTATGTGTTCCGCAGAACAACGATAGAATGTAACTCTAACAACTGAATCCCACAGATGCGGCTGATTATGCTCCCAGATGGGGTGTCTGCACGGTGGCGCGCTGCCACAATCTCACACAAATGTTAAGGTGAGTACCTAAGGTAACGCTGTATGTCGCTATAAACTGTAGGTGGCTGTCTGATGATTCACACTTTGACACCAGGCTCTGTTGATAAATGTAAACGCTTGGTATGGCAGGTGCCAGTGTAAATTACACGGCTGAAGACATAATTGTCTAAATGTTATGGATCCGTTGTAATGACATCATGTAATGAACTTGTGTTCCTCTGCGTGCAAAGTCCCTGAGAAACAATGTACTCAGGGACACTGTCGGCTACTAGTTGCCAATAGATAAGACCAGCTGTGCTGCCAGCAAGTATCCGGTGTTGGTGTATACTGGTGATGGTGTATATTCTGTAACACTTGAGCCATTCCAATACTCGCGGCCAGAGCTATATAAGTGTAACGTGGTATAGACCTCAATAACTTCACATCGTGTGTCCGTATAATCGCAGGTACTCTGCAACGTGAAACTCAGGCAAGTATTGCGCAATGCTGTGCATCGTGTGTAACCCGTATTAAAATACAGCCGTGTCCAGATATAGCTGAGCGGTACACCGTCAATTTAAACTCGCGACTTAGTAAAGTCACGTGGATGTTGCCGCTTGGGGGATTCTATCGTGAAGGTAGAGACCAGCGTGATATAACGTATATACGCCTCAAGTAGAGGTATGAGAGGTATTAGGAAAACTTCATATTAAAAACTTTAATGTGCACCATTGCAACGTAGACCCTTAGATCATGGTCCTTGAGTGCGCAAACAAGAGATTAGGGGTCTCTTCATTGTTCCCCAGCACCCACCACGTACTTATATCCCTAATATATTTTATACATTAGGTAGTGCGGCCTATACAACATACTTTCTCTAGGGTTCCTCCTTTGTTCTCGTGCACCACTTCTGTATTTACCTGTTTATATGCTTAATTTTAGGTGCTGTTAAAAACCTTATACTTTCTGTATATCTGTACTATGTTTCTTTTGTTTCACGTTGTGTCTGGATAATGATTTCTTCTCTAACAGCTTCTTGTGGATACAGAGAGGCCCCAACCGTTCATCTCCTTTTCATTTATTAGGAGCAAACAAGAGGAAAATATCTTCAGATGCAGCTTGTCCTGTAAGTAACTGAAACCTGCCAAGTGATTGTGACATTTCAGTTTATGTTCAGGGTCCCCCTCTGAGAAATGAACATTCAAAGTACATTGTATTGTGAGTATCACTATACACTCACAGCAGGGCAGCCTGGAATATACAGCGCTTTACTCTCCCGTTTGATGTTAGTATAGAAGAGAAATGCACACAGGAAAAACGTGATGAATCTAAGAGAAGTTAAAGCACCTCAGGTGTTATAAACCTGAAACAGAAATATTCTAAAATATAAATCTGTTCTAAAGAAACCCTCACCTGGCCAAGTCTCCCGCTCATACCGCCTAGAAATGGGCGAAACCTTTTGGTGTATTTGGCTTCACCTCGGATCGGCCAATTCCTTTGGTCCGCGGGTCAGTCTCAAAAAGGGCAATCTGCAGTGACCATTCGTCCCGGTTTTGCTGGGACAGTCCCGGTTTTTGCTGGGCTGTCCCGGTTGCCCGTCCGTCCCGGGAATGTCCCGGTTTTCTCCGTGGGGCGCGGGGGAGTCGGCGACGGTGCGCGGGGGGGGCGAGCGAGCGGTGGCGCCGAGGAGGAGGATGCGGCAGCCGGATAGTATTTTTTCCATGTTAGAATGCCGGGGGGCTGGGCTTTAAGCAGGGGATTGGTTGGAGGTCAGAGGGTGTCGTGGGCGGGGCTTTCTACCGGGGCCGGATGGAGTGAGCTGCTTCTCAGTGAGCGGTGTCCTGTCTGTCTGTGTGTGTCCTGTCTATCTGTGTGTCCTGTCTGTCTGTGTGTCCTGTTTGTCTGTGTGTGTGTCATAGGAGGAGAGGAGGGAGAGGTATGAGGGGGAGATATGAGGAGCTGAGGGGAAGGTATGGGGAGGGGGAGATAGGAGCTGAGGGGATGGTATGGGGAGGGGGAGGTATGAGGAGCTGAGGGGAGGTGAAGGTATGGGGAGGGGAAGGTATGAGGGATGGAAGAGATATGGGGGGAGGTATGTGGAGGGGAAGGTATGAGGAGAGATGGGGGAGATATGAGTTGAGGAGGGGAAAGTATGAGGGGGGTATGAGGAGGGGAGGGATGAGGGAGATATAAGAGGGCAGGAGGAGATATGAGATGGGGTGGGGGAGATATGGGGTGAGTAGGGGGGGATATGGGGTGAGGAGGGGGAGGTAGGAGGAGGGGGAGGTAGGAGGGGGAGATATGCGGTGAGGAGGGGGAGATATGAGGGAGATATTAGAGGAGGGCAGGAGGAGATATGAGGAGGGGCGGGGGAAATATTAGGAGATATGGGGTGAGGAGGGGGAGATATGGGGTGAGGAGGGGGAGATATGGGGTGAGGAGGGGGAGATATGGGGTGAGGAGGGGGAGATATGGGGTGAGGAGGGGGAGATATGGGGTGAGGAAGGGGAGATATGGGGGGAGATATGGGGTGAGGAGGATATGAGGAGGGGAGGAGGATATGAGGAGGGGAGGGGGAGATAGGAGGAGGGGAGGGGGAGATAGGAGGAGGGGAGGGGAGGGGGAAATAGGAGGAGAGGAGGGGGAGATATGATGAAAGGGGGGGGGGAATAAGGAGAGCAGGAGGAGTTATGAGGGGGAGATATGATATGAGGGGGAGGAGGAGTTAGGAGGGATGGGGGAGATATGAGGAGGGGAGGGGGAAATAGGAAGGGGAGATATAAGGAGGGGGGAGATATAAGATGGGGAGAGGGTTGGTATGAGGAAAGGATGGGGAGGGAGTGGTATGAGGAGAGGAGGTATATGGAGATTTGGGGGAGGTATGAGGGGAGGAGAAAAGGGGGATGTATAAGGAGAGGGGGAAGTATGAGGAGGAGTGTGTGTGTGTGTGTGTGTGTGTGTGTGTGTGTGTGTGTGTGTGTGTGTGTGTGTGTGTGTGTCACTGTGTGCACGTATATTGGGGAGGGAGGTTGAGTGGGGAGGTGAGAAAAATGGGTGGGGGTTTAAGAGAGAGGGGGGGAGGAAAGGGTGACTGGGGAGGGTGGGGTGAGAGTGAGGAGGTTTGTGAGAAGGGGGGGGTTCTCGCAAGGCCGCCAAAACGTGGGTAGGGGGCCCCGGTGGAAACGTTGTTCCTGGGCCCTGGGAAAGCTGTCTGCGGCCCTGCATGGCAGTGATGTCACTGACTGCCATGAGGAGAGCAAGAGACCCTATTTTGCAAAGTGTAATATACATACAAGGTCAGGAATGTCACATTTTTAAAAGTCTTAATTTTAATTAATCCAAACTTCCAGTGACAAAAGGCACTTCAGTGCTGAATCCCTTCAGTATGTAGATATAATAAACAGATAAGCAGGACTGGATAGGGGGGTAGATAGACTCGTAAATGTAGTAAAGTCCCCAGATGGACCAATGATCCCTGAAGGGTAAGGTATGTGGCTTGAAAAACCCAACCAGACCCTCATTGGGATGGTTCCTGGACTCACAATAGGTACTCTCAAATAATAAGAAAAGTACTCACAGAAGCCCCTTGATCCGAAGTCTTTACAGGCGTGCAGCCCAATGTAGAGATGCTGGTCTAGAAAAATAAAAGGAGATACTGGCGCGCAGCCAAACAAATTGAGTTAAAAAAATATCCTTTATTAATCCATCTAAAAAGGTGGAGGTAAACACCCTCCTACGCGTTCCGTGTTAAACACTTTATCAAGGAGTATACACTGTATTAACAATACTTCCTTAAATACACACACTAATGTCCCGTTTTCACGCCAAAGATGACGTAGGCCCGCCCACAAAGCGTTATGTCATGCACCCGTCGGACACGCCCCCCAGTCGCTCCAGAGCAGACAAGGGTGCTAAGCCCCATTCATTAATGATTATAGGTAATGTTTATGCTTAAAACCAAGCTGCAATGCCCTTTTTACTCCCCTGTTATTGCCCAGCAACAGGTGACGACTTGTGGGCGTGCCCATCCCTTGGGATATGCACCCATTGGCTCCTGGATCTCAGGGGGCGTATTTCCCATTCCCTGTATTCAGGCATTGAGAGTATGGTGGGGGGTGGAACTGAGGATCCGGTGCTGGTCATTGGGAGCTGCCCCCGGTGATGACGCGGCGTACAGGGAGGTGGAATGTATCTCCGCTCACCGGTGAAGCGGCTCTTGTGTGGTGAGTACCGGTTTAGTCAGGGTCACCTCCATAGCACTCTCATGCTTTTATTAGTACAGGAGTGGGGCTTAGCGCCCTTTTCTGCTCCGGAGCGACTGGGGGGCGTGTCTGACGGGTGTGTGACGTCATCACACTTTGTGGGCGGGCCTACGTCATCATCTTTGGCGTGAAAACGGGGCATTAGTGCGTGTATTTAAGAAGTACTGTTAATACAGTGTATACTCCTTGATAAAGTGTTTAACACGAAACGCGTAGAAAGGTGTTTACCTCCACCTTTTTAGATGGATTAATAAAGGATATTTTTTTAACTCAATTTGTTTGGGACCCACTCTTGACTGTGTGCCAGTATCTCCTTTTGTTTTAATTTGAATTAATGCCTACATTTTTTTATTTAATTTTAATTTATAGTGGCGGCCGCCTTCAGCCTCGTTCGGCCGTTTCAGCGCGACTTTTAAAACCGCGGGCAGATGCGGCATGTTCCGGTATTTTTAGGCGCCGCGGGCGTTTCATTGTATTAGCGCTATTAGCGCTGTCTCGCCATGAACGCGGCAAAGTGCGTGACATTCGGAAAACATCCCCGAAGAAAATCGGGGATGTAGACGAATAAAAGGGGCTGCAACAGTATGTCAATTATTTAATTTTAATTTGTTAATTATTTGAATTTTAATTAATGTCTTCATTATTTATATATACACACACACACACTGCAGGGCCCACCAACGGGACGCATTATAGTGCCGAGGCATCACGTGATGCCACATAGGCAGTGACATGTTGTCATGACAAACGTCAGTGTCTCGTCATGGCAACGGGGTACGTCACGTGATGTAATTTGTTTTATAAATAATTTTTTATTGTGTCCCGGTTTTTCATTTTGAAGATCTGGTCACCCTACATATTGTTAATTAATTGAATAATTCTGTGGAGGGAGAGCCTCAGAAGAGGAGAAGGTGCAGGAAGGTGTCTTTTTGTTTTCAAGGCTGGGTAGGTTTACCATACACATTTTAAGTTCTAGTGGGTGAATAAGGCGACAAAAAACCTCCACCGTAAGCCAATAAACAATATCACTTGTGAGCACATTCACATGTCTTAGACAGGTCTGCAACCCTGCCTTTTACCATTATCACCTAGCATACAGTGCTTCCACTGCAGCAAGGGATTCTGCACCCACCATAACTTAGAATGTGTATGGTAAACCTACCCAGCCTTGAAAATTGCTAAGCTAGTTTCACAATGCAACAAGGGCAGAATATATAAGGATCAGAGACAGAAACAGCACCAAAACATCAATCAACCAGTTAGAATCTGCAGTACAGTTAATTATAATCATCTGTGTGCCAATGCTGAGCATGCGCAGTGACTCTAAACACACTGACACTGATCATTACCACTGAATCAAACCACGCTGGAAATACAGGCCTATATTTCCTGAAATCAGGGTCACGAATGATGTATGATTAGTTCCAGTAAGCTTAACTCATGTCTCCCCTCTTCCAAGGCACAAACAAGTCCTTTTCTCTTTCTTAATTTTATTGAGGGAAGATCCCAGGGAGAAAGGTACTTGTAGATGTAATGTAGGTAGAGAGTACTTCTCTGTCTGAAGTGCAGTGTATCAAGGATGAGACAGTGTAAAACAGAAAGGCCTTGCTGGGATAAATAGCAGGCAGTTACTCACTCAGAGTCCTAGGCTGAAAAGGAAGTGAGGAGCAAGGGTCACACTAGATGGGAAGTGAGACTATACTAACTGTCAGCAAGGACAGGGGGGTAGGAATAGCCCAATCAGCTAGGAGAATATGAGCTGCAGGCAACCAACACAGGCTGTGTAAACAACATGTAGCAATAATGTTGCCTTTTCACATGCAGCAAGCTGCTGGGACGGAAAATAACAGACAGCCAAACTAGGGAGAAATGAATCCCAAAGCTGTAAAGGGGAACAAAGGAATATGGAATCTGGTTCCAGGACATTCCCCGTCTGGTATCTGGAGATACCACTATATTCCTGGAATATGTGGCACATGTGCAATACAACAACATAACAATGCAAAGCTCATGTCCACATAACGATGGGATACCGGCCGGTACCACCAGCTTAAAGTCCTTTGGCCAAGGTTCTTTGGCAAAGGATGCCAAGCAGATGCACCGGTCCATGTTAGCTGGGTGCACCACAATGTCTTTTGCAAAAGTCTCTGGTCCTGTTTCTTTTCAAACTTATGGAAGGTATGCCAGTCGTGATAGCCTGTCACTCTATCACCTGGCGTTTTGCAGAAGGAGATGGCCTTTGGCTCCTTGCGGAAGCGGATCAACACTCCTGGAAGACTGGTTGTCAAGTCTGGTCCAGTGAAGAGGGCGTCTTTCAGGGAGACCCCCTGGTGCTGAGCGCTGGAGCTGAACACTACCCGGATTTGATCGGGTTCCCAAGGGTGGTAGACCCCAGATGATTGGGGGTACCAGCATTCTTCACCTTCCTTCAGTGGAGGTGCTGGCTTTGCGTGGCCGTTAAGGAATGTCCTCTGGATGAAGGCCACAAAGTTAAGTTTGGTCTCCGGTTTCCTTTGTAGGTCGCAGCGGAGCGAAGTGAGCCTAGAGCTGGCATGTTCTTTGTTGTCTGGGAGGCGTCTTCTTGGTGGTTAGAATGGTAGCGGGGCCACCCAACTGCCTAATTCGTCCTTGAAGAGCTCCTTATCCGTTAACCTCAAGAATTCTTTATCTGCCATTGATGGCGCCTGTTTGTCATCGTCCCTTGTTGTCTGGAACACTGTACGCCCTAGGTCATTGGAACGTTTCTCTTGCACGAGAACGTCTCCACGTACTTTGACGATACTCCTTTGTGTCTCTTTGTTAACTGCCATCAGGAGGTTGTTTTCTCCCTGGACATGACGAAGATCAGTCTCTTTTGTCCTTGTAAATCCCTTTGTGAAATGTCTCTGCGACTGTCTCTTTTTTGACGTGTGAGAGGACAGTGTTTTTGCCACACTGGCTTCACCTGCAGGGCGCAATCTTTTGCGTCTATGCCGGCCCTGGCAGCTGGCCGCTTTGCCACTTGATATTCTGTGGAGAGGAATGGCTGTACGTCTCAGCCGTGTCATTGCTCTCAGGAGGACTGTCTGATTGTTTATTGTCTTTTGGACGATCCCTTTGTCGGTCACCTTTGGGAGGTTACTTTCTTCCTTCGGTGGAATCGATTCATCATCCTTAGCTGTCTGGACTGCTGAGCATCCTAGGCCATTGTCACATCCCCCTGATGTGAGGATGTTTTTGTTGATCTCAGGGGTATGACCTTGTCTCTTCTCTTCACTTGGCCCTCCTGTCACTTGGAGATGGCCAAGACATGGTTCAGAGAGGGATGTGTGTCCACATTCTGTTATCGCCGTTCTGCAGGCGTCAACATTGTCTTGTCCGTGCCCCTTGTCAGTGCACAGGTTGCCCACTATCACCCATCCTTGGTCAAGTCTTTGGGTGTATGGTGCGTTGTGGGGTCCGTTACGCTGTTTACGGACTTTGTGCACCCTCAAAATGTCCCCACCGAGCAGCAGCAAGATCTTGGCGCTTTGTTCTACCGGCGGAATGTAGTTGTCTATTCCTCTGAGGTGCGGGTGATGGCGTGCCACGTCTGGTGTGGGAATATCGTCCCTGTTTGTGGCCATGTGGTTGCACTCGATGAGTGTGGGGAGAGCTATCTTCACTCTGTTATCCACTGAACGTATGACATAACCGCTTGCTCTTCTCCCTGTTGTCTCAGTTGACCCTGCACAGGATCTGAGGGTGTAGGTGAGGCATTGTCTTGTGAGTTGAATAAGTTGAAGAACTCCGTCTTCGCCAATGATCTGTTGCTTTGATCGTCGAGGATTGCATACATCTGAATAGCCTTCTCAGTGTGACGGTTCAGGGGATTCCTTCCCCTTCTTTCTCTTCCTCTATCCCCTCTCTTACTAATCCCTCTGCACTTGCCCACTCCTGTCCCGCTCTGTCCTCCTCTCTCTCTGACCCATTGCCTCAGCGCATGCCCCGCAAGTCTCGTGCACCCGCGCGGTCCCCGAGTCCCTGCGGCAACGCTCCCCGCTCCCAGACACTCTCTATGCCCGCTGCCTGTATCTCACCTCCGGTGGCGGTCCAGTCCGGTCCTCTGCTTCCCTCCGCTGGGGTGCCCGCGGTGCTCCGCGCGCCTGGTGACGCAGCCTGTGCGCGCGCACCATCAGCGTACAGAGGGCGCGCGCACACGCTCCTCTTCTAAGCCCGGTCACTCTCCTGACTCCTCCTCCCATTCCCTGCAGGCCATTTTGCTCTCTGATCCTTCTGTCTCCGCCTCTTCTCTCTCTGACCTATCCTTGTTGTCTCCCACTTCTCTCTCTGCTCCTCCCCTCTATCCTATTGGTGTGTCTCCCGTTATAATCCCTGTCTGTCCTCTCTCTCGTCGCTCTGCATAGTTCCTGTTTCCCTGTGTGTGCTGACCTATGCTGTGCTCCTGCTTGTATCATGCTTCTGTGTTACTTTGGATTTCCCTGGCTTTGACCCCTGCTTGTCCTGGACTACCCTGCTCTCTGTACCCCTTGAACTTTGCTACGAACTCTACTTTGCTGACCTCTGGAATCATTGGACCTGGCTTTGAACTACGACTACTCTACTCTCTGGACCCCTGGACATTGGCACACGGTCACCACCATTCTTACGTTTAACCCTACAAGACGTTGCAAGTATCTTAACCACTTTTCCAACAGGCCCAGCAACGCTATACCACACTCCGGGCTTGCTCCCACTGCTGTGGGTGTGTGGTGTAATACTGTTCCCACCTCAGTATTGGGGTCTTGCCAGGTCTGCGGGCATACAGGCGTGACACTCAGGTTGTCCCTGGGGGTGCCCTGCGACAAGGCATATTTTGGAGCAGGACATTTTGTCACTTCATTTCCCGCAAACCTCGGTGCGCTGAGACGTGACAGATGTTGGCTCTCCTTCTCTTTCCTCCCCGCCATGCTCCGCTACGGAGGATGGGTTGTTGAGTTGGTAGAGTGTCAGCGCCTCTGGATGTAGCGATGTTACGTGCTTGTCACTTTTGCACACTACACATTTGATTTCTTCTTTACAGTCTCTGGCTAGGTGAGTCGTGGAATTGCAGCACCTGAAGCAAACTCCGAATTCTCCGAGTAACTTCTTGCGTTCCTCTAGGGACTTCATCCTGAACCCAAAGCACCTGTTAAGTGGGTGTGGCTTCTTGTGTATGGGACATTCCCTGCTTGGGTCCCTTGGTTCCTCGTCTCCGGCGACCGACTGATCGGGAGTAGTTTGAGTCGTGGGAGACACGTCCGTCCTGTGGACCGAGATGGGTGTTTGAGTGTTACCGTATCTCGCCACTGGTCTCTCATTCCTCAGGCTGCTTGCACTGTGTGTGGTTTGCGCACCCAAGATGAAACTAGGATTGTTCCTTGTCCTCGCCGCTTCGCGGATGAAGCTCAAGAAGAATGACAATGGGGGGAAGGCGACTGGCTTCTCCCTTTTGTATTTGGAGCCTTGTGAAATCCACCTTTCTTGGAGGTTGATGGGTAGCTTCTCCAAGATGGGTCTCACTTCGCGAGCTGAGTCTAGGATGTTGAGACCTGTTAAGGAATGGTCTTTCCTTGCAAACTCCAGCTCTTGCAGCAGGTCCCCGAGCTCTCGTAACTTTGTGTAGTCTTTAGCTGTGATCCTGGGAAATCTGTCGACTCTTGAAGAGCGAATCTTCAACTGCTTTGGGGCTACCGTAGCACTCTTCTAGCCTTTCCCATACTAGGTCGAGACCTAGTTGGGGGTGGTTCGCGTTTGCCGTCCGAAGTCTCTTCGCGTGCTCCCTGGATTCGTTTCCCTGCCATTTGGATAGCAGGTTGAGCTCTTCCCTTGCTGAGAAGCCCAGGCTGTTGATTGCATCCTTGAACGTGAACTTCCACGTCCGGTAGTTCTCAAGACGGTCGTCAAAGTTGGTGAGTCCTGTTTGCACCAGGTCACGTCGGATCATGTACTTGGCTATGTCTGTCAGGCCTGAGGCATCGGCATGTTGGTCACGTTCTGAGGTAGTTGCTGGGAGGGTCCGTGCGGTCGCCTCTTCCTTGGCGTGGACGCGTGATGACTGCTGGTCAGTGTGAGGGGCTGTGTTCTCCCATGTGGGTGTACCTGGATTGCGAGCCCATTGTGGTGCATCCGTGTGCGTGCTTTTGTGTGGAACACTGTTGCAGCTGTGGCTATCCCAGGCAGCATGTACCATTGAAGGAGCAGCGTCTTCTCCTCGTGGACCTAGCAAGTTTTCGGTGTCTGTGGAGTCACTCCCTCCATGTTGAGATGGTGCGCTGGTGTTTATGCTGAAGAGGCTCCTTACGTAGTCTTCAGTGCGTTGGGCTGGATCCTCTGAGGCTATCCGTCTGTACAGTTGCTCCCCGCTATTCTGTTGCGCGGCTGCTTCTAAGACTTCGGCTTGGGCTATGGGGTCAGCTGCTTCCCTTTCTTGATTTAGGGCCTCTAGGTTAACGTCCACCTCTGTCTTTTTCCGTGCGGCGGTGGCAGCAACAGTGGCAGCGGCTGTCTGCTCTTCCTCTTCTATGCGGGCCCTTTCTAGTTTCATGGCTGCCTCTTTCCGAGCGTATGCGGCCCTGGCACATGCGACCTCTGCGGTGGCTCGCGCCTTGGTGGTGCTTGCGCTAGACATATTAGATTGCGCTGACTTAGCTGACCTTGATGAATGCCTGGATGTGCTGGAGCGCTGTGATGCAGTTCTTTTCTCTGGTCTTTGGCCTCAGTGATGGTGGTCTGCACGAAGCCGTCGCACTCCAGGTCAGTTGCCTCCTGCTGGTCATGTTCGCCGAGGCTTTCTTCCGTGTTTATTCTTTTCAAGTAGGCGAGATATGTTTGTGAGAGCATTTGGTAGTGTTTGTGACTTGACCACAATTGTGCTATCGTTTGCCTAATCTGTTTCTCCTGATCGCTAGTACTTGCAACGTTACATATTTCACGACCAATGTCCTCCCAGGTCTTCTCTAGTTTAGCGCGGTGCGCTTCAATGTCATTCTCTTATTTTTCGCGGGCCTTTTGTGTCAGTGTGACTGTCCGTTTAGGCCTTGCGTCTGCCTGCGCCTGATGCAGTTGCGGAGCGGTCTCTGTGTCTGAGTGGTCACTCTCCTGCGTGGTGTCTGGTGGGGATCTGAGTTCTGACATACTGTAGGTGTCTGTAGGCCTTTAGCCAGTGCGTGTGGCGTGCGGTCTGTTACCTGCGTCAGCGATGGGCGACTGTCTCAGATGATGCCGAGCAGTGTCCTGCAGCGTTCAGCGTAGGGGTAGCTTTACTAACAGGTGTCGGTGGCTCTGACCCATGTCCGGTGGTGCTAGCCGTGGGGACGTGCGCAGGGGTAGGTAAGATGGTAGCTCCTCGCTATGGAGCTTTGCAGAAGGTGAACTCAAACAGAAAAAGGCAATCAAAGTTCTGTGTAAGATGTACTGTCTGACTGCAGCGCTGCTGCCTTGTGTGAAGTTGCAGGCTCTGTGACCAGTGTAAATCTGTTTGCTTGTTTGTAAGGCTGCAGGCTGTGTGCAGTTTGCTGTATAAAGCTTGCTGCCCTGTCTGGCAGTGTAAAGCTGCTTGCTTGTCTTGAGGTGCAGAGACTATTCTGGATTAGCATAAAGTCTTTGAGTAGTAGCTCCTGTGTGATTTCCCAACACACGGTCTCTGTTTTACTTTCCTGAAACCAGGGTCACGAATGATGTATGATTAGTTCCAGTAAGCTTAACTCATGTCTCCCCTCTTCCAAGGCACAAACAAGTCCTTTTCTCTTTCTTAATTTTATTGAGGGAAGATCCCAGGGAGAAAGGTACTTGTAGATGTAATGTAGGTAGAGAGTACTTCTCTGTCTGAAGTGCAGTGTATCAAGGATGAGACAGTGTAAAACAGAAAGGCCTTGCTGGGATAAATAGCAGGCAGTTACTCACTCAGAGTCCTAGGCTGAAAAGGAAGTGAGGAGCAAGGGTCACACTAGATGGGAAGTGAGACTATACTAACTGTCAGCAAGGACAGGGGGGTAGGAATAGCCCAATCAGCTAGGAGAATATGAGCTGCAGGCAACCTACACAGGCTGTGTAAACAACATGTAGCAATCATGTTGCCTTTTCACATGCAGCAAGCTGCTGGGACAGGGAAAATAACAGACAGCCAAACTAGGGAGAAATTAATCCCAAAGCTGTAAAGGGGAACAAAGGAATATGGAATCTGGTTCCAGGACACTATACACTTACATATAAGGGGAAAAGAAGGAGTCTGCACCCCTTCTGCTTTGTTCGCAGCTGTACTTGGCGATCCCAGTAGATAATAGCGGGGAGACCCGCTGGTGTCCCAGACTAGCAGCGTCACTACGGCCATGCACACACACACACACACACACACACAGTCCTGGGCTTGGTTGCACTCGATGTTTTCCCCCGTACGGCTTATCGTCCCGCACCATGGCATTGTTCATTTTAACCGCGGTTTTCAGGTAATTTCAAAAGAGGCAGAAAAAGGATATTTAGCGTTGTCTGCAATATCGGCCAAGATGCAAGTCGGCAATCGCGAGTTATTGTGTTTTAGAAATCTAACTGCAATGCAACCTGTCACTTATTCCTGTTCATGTGCGCATTATCCGATATCACACAGATGTACTGAACAGGTGCAACTGCCGGTTGTCGACCGCTTGCCGTGTGTGTTTTGTACGGCAACCTCTTGCAAGCCGCGAGATTCCAGCGGCCAGACTAACGGCCCATTGGATTAAGACAGCGGGGGTTCCTGCTGTGTGAATCCCACTGGTTTCCACCTGTCTAAGAGACGCGCAGTAAGAAATGGACTAAATCAGTCACTCTATCTGCGCGCCTCTAACAGGCCATCGCAAGGCTTTTTTTTTTTTTTAATAATACAGTATTATAACGGGGTATGCGAAGCTGAACCGCATTGATTTCAGCTCTGGGGACCCCCTGCTTCCTGAGTTACAGGCCCCGTTATGGGGTGCCAGTATCCCGGCAGCCATGTTTAAATTCACCTGCGTCACGGTCCACGTGATCGGGGGATTTAAACAAACATAACGGGCCTGTAACTCGATAAAATAAAAGCAGATTCATTACCTTAGCGGCTAACTGCTAAGGCAATAAAAGGGTTAAGCAAGACTACCTGTTTTTTTGGGGGGCAGATGGGGTGAGTGAAGGAGGTAGTTGCCCCATGGTGGGTGGTTAGGCCTACCGGGAAGGTTGCAGGATTAACCCGTTCATTACCTTAGCGGTAGTAACCGCTATGGTAATGAAAGGGGCAACCCTTCCCACTGCCCACCCGAGAGGCCTAACCACCCACTCTGGGGCAACATTTTATAAAAAAAATATATATATTTGTCCAAAATATTCAGAGAGCTGCAACACATGCATGAATAGTACACCCCCACAAACAAATACACACACTGTACACACACTAATAGGTATATACTGTATGTCACGGTAGACCAGAACTAATTCATGCCGAATATACTGGGCACTGATTGAACAGGACAAAATGATAAAATACACTGAAGATTTATTCCCTTCGGGCAAACACAACACTGTAACACAAATAACACTTGAAAATAACACATACGGTAAAATAACAGGGTGAAGTATCCAAGAATAACACTGGCTAGCAATTCTCCCTTGCTGGATTAGAGTCACGAACCACCAACTACAACAAGCGCACACTCTACCATTCTACTACTGGGGTTGGGGCAACCTGCCTCTTTATAGGGTTTGAATTCCCATCACAAACAGGCAAGGAACTCTGGGAGGAAGCAGGAGTGGCACCCCCTCCCCCCCTCCCTCCATGGCAACACCAAGTCTAGGGCTGAATGGCTGGGCATTGTCTAACTCATAGGAGGGGTTGATGGCAGATACTTAATGTTATCTGGCCCATCTCCACTCCTTATGGCTCTGCAGCTTGTCCTCAATGCACATTTATCTGCAGCCACCTTACCAGATTGAATCAGAGCCCCCTCCATACAAATGTACTCACATGCAAATCCCATTACAAGTCTGCCATCTGAGAAATTAGTACATATAGTCACATAATCCCCTGAACGCTTTGCAGGGCTGACTCCCAAATTACATCACATTGCTTACCCATAGATCACAAAACACTTTAACCCATTTGCCTGCTTAACTAGACTTGGGAATTGAATTCACAGGGAATAAAAGTGCTTTGGAATACTCATACATAGTACATTATACATTAACCCTTTCTCTTCCCACACGAATTAGGGGTAACTAGCCGGGTATAACCCCTTTATTACAGGCCAGATTACCCCTGATCGTCACACTGTATAAGCATTAACATACGACAAACTTACTTTGAACAGAATTGGGGAAAAGAAAAAATATGTGGGGGAATAAAATTCATCTCACAATATGAAGTCCCCTTATTTTGTTTTTTTCATTGTTTTTTCATGCAAAACAGTTTGTCATTTTCAAATACACAATACATACATACACAATACACGACCCCCCAAATACACATACACATACACATACTACCCTCCCAAATACACACACACAACTACCCCCCAAATACATAAACACACACTACCCTCCCCAAATACACACACACACTAATACCCCCCAATACACACATTCACTAATACCCCCCCAAATAGACACACAAATAACCCCCCAAATAGACACACTCACTTACATTGGGACTGCCTCTCTCCTCACAGTCCTGGGTTGCCGCTCCCCAGCTGCTACTGCTCTCCTTCACTGTGCTTCTCTTAGCTGTGGGGGGCCTGGCCAGCGGTCGTTGGGCCTCTTGTTGCCGCCCGCCTCTCCCCTAGCTGCTGGCTGCCTCCTGCACTGTTCCACACCGGGCTGCTCTGTGACGTCAATGTGCGCTGGAAGTGGCGGCATGCACTTCCAGTGCACTCCGGCAAAAGGGAGGCTCGGCGTGGAATAGTGCAGCAGGCATGCCGGCGGCTGGGAAGAGGCGGGCGGCAGCAAGAGGCCCAACCAGTACCAGCTGTGTTTCCCCGCAGCCAAGAGAAGCACAGTGAGGGAGAGAGGCAGCAGCTGGGGAGCGACAACCTGCGGATGGAGGAGAGCCACATGTAGGTGCGGAAAGAGCTGCATGCAGCTCAGGAGCCGCAGGTTGCCGACTCCTGGTCTAGTGTAAGCTGTATATTTACTCCTTTGTAGAAGTTGGTGGTCAGCTAGTCAAGGGATGCCAATGGATAGTTGATCCCTTGAACAACTATAGGTTTAATGTATCACTAAGTACAACAAAACTTATTTGATGAGAAAAAGTTCTTATTACTTATTACAAAGTGAGCACATACAAAAGTAGATACCTACAGAACAGAACAATATATGAAGAATATTGATACAGGAAGTAATGTGATTTCCATTACTGGAGTGAGGAGGAAATATTAATTTCCACTTATTAGACATAATTTTAAAAGGATTCATTGGGCTAATATATAACTATATAACAATGTAACTTTAATTATTTTATTCAGTATCTTATACAATTAGAATTTTATAAAGGTTTAAATCAATGAACATTTGTCTTTCTCCTCCTAATGTACTTTGCAATGTAACATTAATACATTTTCTCACCATAGATCTTCAACACAACTGATCTGTGAACAAGAAGCACTGTGAGAAGTCTATATGAGAATTGGAACAAGATTACAAGAAACTCGGCAGAGCTAAACATCCTAAACATCAACAACATTTCACTAAACTTACAAACACCACAATACCAGATAAGACAAAGAGAAGGTTTAAAGATCAGAGACATGGAAACCTATAGTTGGAAACATGGTAATGTTATACAGCACAGAATCCACACGGGGAAAACATCCTATATCTGCTTTGACTGTGGGAAAAGCTTCAGTAAGAAATCACATCTTATTGCACACCAAATTATCCACACAGGAGTGAGACCCTATCATTGCTCTGAATGTGAGAAAAGCTTCAGTCAGAAATCAGTTCTTGTTAGACACCAAAGACTCCACACAGGGGTGAAGCCTTATAACTGCTCTGAATGTGAGAAAAGCTTCAGTCAGAAATCAAATCTTGTTTCACACCAGAGAGTCCACACAGGGGTGAGACCATATAACTGCTCCGAATGTGGCAAAAGCTTCAGTGATAAATCACATTTTGTTACACACCAAAGAATCCACACAGGGGTGAAGCCCTATACCTGCTCTGAATGTGAAAAAAGCTTCACTGATAAATCAAGTCTGGTTACACACCAAAGAGTCCACACAGGTGAGACACCCTATAACTGCTCTGAATGTGAGAAAATATTCAGTGATAAATCACATCTTGTTAGACATCAAAGAATCCACACAGGGGTGACACCGTATAACTGCTCTGAATGTGGGAAAAGCTTCAGTCGTAAATCAAGTCTTATTGCACATCACATAATCCACACAGGGGTGAAGCCCTATAACTGTTCTGAATGTGGGAAAAGTTTCAGTAATAAATCACATCTTGTTAGACATCAAAGAATCCACACAGGGGTGAAACCTATAACTGCCCTGAATATGAGAGAACCTTTAGTCAAAATAAAATCTTTTCAAACACAGAAAGAATTCACTTTGTGAAGTATCCCCCTAACTATTAATGTAAAAATATACAAAATACCATTAAAAACACAATAAATAAAAATATTTTAGGGAAGTAGCAATTGCCCAAACTCTCCCTGATGTGCAGTTTTTTGCAGCAACAATACAATTAAAATAGGTATTAGAGTGTTTGTGTATTTATGTATGTGCACACACACATACACACACACACATATATTTATATATCTATATTTCTCTCTCTATGTATATATCTCTATATACTGTGTATGTATATATATATATATATATATAGCAAATATCAACTGCATTATATAGCCCCATATGTTTCTGTTAACATTGTACTGGAAACCTATCTGTATTCTCGCTATCTTAATTCTTGTTATTTTCTGTGTGTCTTTTAAAATGACAATAAATAATAATAAATAAATTGTGATTGAAGAGAGATGGTGTGTATGAGTGGACAATACCAATTTCGTTATGCCTAACAATTTTATTTTCCTCTGTTATATACAACAAATGACAGGGGTGCCCAATGCTACATCAAATTGACAAAACATATATGGTAATAAATACAAAGTTTAAATACTTCAATAATAATAGTAATTACAGGTGAATCCCGTTATAGCGCGACCCGTTATAACACGAAATCGGTTATAACGCGGTTTTCACGTGGCTCCCGTTTAGAAAAATTAAATAATTTTTTTTACATTTTTTTTTGCTCACTGCACACTCACTGCACACTCACTGCACACACTCACTGCACCCACTCTCACTGCACACACTCTCACTGCACACTGCTCACAGCACACTGCTCACCGCACACTGCACACACTCCCAGCACACACACTCCCAGCACACACTCTCACTGCACACACTCTCACTGCACACACTCTCACTGCTCACAGCACACTGCACACACTCCCAGCACACACTGCACACACTCCCAGCACACACACTCACTGCACACTCTCACTGCACACTGCACAATGCTCACAGCAAACTGCTCACAGCACACTGCACACACTTCCAGCACTCACTGCCAGCACTCACTGCACACACTCCCAGCACACACTCTCACTGCACACTGCACACACTCTCACTGCACACTGCACACACTCCCAGCACACACACTCCCAGCACACACTGCACACACTCTCACTGCACACACTCACACTGCACACACTCACACTGCACACACTCCCAGCGCACACTGCACACACTCTCACTGCACACGCACACAGCACTCACAGCACACTCTCACAGCACACAGCACACTCACAGCACACAGCATTCACAGCACACAGCACTCAGCACACTCACAGCACAATCTCACAGCACTCACAACACACTCTCACAGCACACTACACCTCCCACTCCCCCTCCCTACCTTTGGTGTCGGCTGCTGAGATCGGAACGGAGCTGGCATCGGGAGGAGGGGGGGGTGTCGGGAGGAGGGGGGGGTGTTGGGAGGAGGGGGGTGTCGGGAGGAGGGGGGACGAGTGAGGAGCAGGCTGGGACTCGGAGGGCCACGTGGGCTATGCTGCGGAGGGCCGGTAGGTGTGGGGGCCTGGGGGGGGAGGAAATGGATGCCGGTGGTGGGAGGTAAGGAGCAGGTTGTGGCTGGACTCGCCGTTGCTAGGGGACATGTAGGGCTTCCGGCCCCCTCTTCCTTCCTTCCCTCCTCACTCCCTCCCGATCAGGCGCGTGGCGGCCATTTTTAAAAAAAAATAGCGCGACCCTGGTTCTAGCGCGGTTTGATCGAGTGGCCCCCGAGGACCGCGCTATAACAGGGTTTAGCTGTACTTGGTTATTTAGTTAAACCCTTTGGCCAAAGCGTTGTAAGCCTGCATACCAAACTATTGTATTGTATTGTATGTCTTTATTTATATAGCGCCATTAATGTACATAGCGCTTCACAGTAGTAATACATGTGGTAATCAAATAAATAACAGATAATATAAATAACAGATCATGGGAATAAGTGCTTTAGACATAAAAGTAACATTAAGGAAGAGGAGTCCCTGCCCCGAGGAGCTTACTGTCTAATTGGTACTGCACCGACACACTTTATTCGAGCAAATACCCAGTATGTACCTGGCAGATACCTGGAATGCGCCGCTCCTCACCTCTGACAAGCCCCGTTGCGTTTGCCTTCCCAGCCTGGGTTCATGCCTGGCTGACGGGCGGCTGATCTGTTAAATGATAATGATTAGGATTTAATAGGCTGCAATGCTTCGCGTGTCTACCAGATGGCATAAATTCATGAATTGTAATGCAGTATATATATATATATATATATATATATATATATATATATATATATATATATACTGTGCAGTATTGCAGCCAGCGGGAATAAAATGCTTCAATCCCTGCCTGGAAAATACCTCAATGCACTCGGGCAGAAAACAGTCACAAACCTCAATACACCTGGGTATACCCGAATTCGTGGGACTAGCCGAGCTCGAATAAAGTGTGTCGCCAGTGTAGGTAGGGAGAACGTACAGAGACAGTAGGAGGGAGTTCAGGTAAGTGCGTCTGCAGGGGGCCAAGCTTTATGTATCGTGTTCAGAATATTTACAGTGCTATTCATACACTTCTTTAAGCAAGTGTGTCTTATAGGTGGATGGATAGGGTGCTAGTCGGGTACTGAGGGGAAGGGCATTCCAGAGGTGTGGGGCAGTCAGTGAAAAAGGTTTAAGGCGGGAGAGGGCTTTAGATACAAATGGGGTAGAAAGAAGACATCCTTGAGAAGAACGCAAGAGTCTGGATGGTGCATAACGAGAAATTAGGGCTGAGATGTAAGGAGGGGCAGAAGAGTGTGAAGCTTTAAAAGTGAGGAGAAGAATGGAGTGTGAGATGCGGGATTTGATCGGAAGCCAGGAGAGGGATTTCATGAGAGGAGATGCTGAGACAGATCTAGGAAAGAGTAGAGTGATTCTATCAGCAGCGTTTAGGATAATTGTAAACAGGTGAGAGACAGGAAGGCTGGACAGCAGGAGGTTACAGTAATCGAGACGGGAGAGAATGAGGGCCTGAGTCAGCGTTTTAGCAGTCGAGCAACAGAGGAAAGGGCGTATCTTTGTTATATTGCGGAGGAAAAAGCGACAGGTTTTAGATATGTTTTGAACGTGAGGGGCGAATGTGAGAGAGGCGTCGAGTGTGACCCCTAGGCAGCGTGCTTGGGCTACTGGGTGAATGATCGTAGTTCCAACAGTAATGTGGAAGGAGGTAGTAGGGCCAAGTTTGGGAGGAAGTATGAGGAGCTCTGTTTTAGCCATGTTGAGGTTAAGGCGGCGGAGGGCCATGCAGGATGATATAGCAGAAAGACATTCAGAAACTTTGGTCTGTACAGCAGGTGTAAGGTCAGGGGTTGAAAGGTAAATTTGTGTGTCTTCAGCATAGAGGTGATATTTAAACCCAAAAGATGTTATTAGGTCACCTAGAGAGAGTGTATACAGAGAAAAGAGAAGAGGTCCCAGTACAGATCCTGGGGTACCCCCACAGAGAGATCAATAGAGGAGGAGGTGTTAGCAGAAGAGACACTGAAAGTACGATGGGAGAGGTAGGATGAGATCCAGGATAGAGCTTTGTTCCGAATACCAAGTGTATGGAGAATGTGAAGGAGAAGAGGGTGGTCCACGGTGTCAAATGCTGCAGAGAGGTCGAGTAATATGAGCAGAGTGTAATGACCTCTGTCTTTTGCAGCATGGAGGTCGTCTGTTATTTTAGTGAGGGCTGTTTCTGTGGAGTGAGCAGTGCGGAAGCCAGATTGTAGAGGGTCTAGGAGAGAATAGGTGTTGAGAAAATGGAGCAAGCAAGAGAATACAAGACGTTCAAGGAGTTTAGAGGCAAAAGGCAGGAGGTTGACAGGTCGATAGTTAGAAAGACTGGTAGGGTCAAGCTTGCTGTTTTTGAGTAATGGTATAACTCTTGCATGTTTGAAGGAGGATGGAAAGGTTCCAGAGCAGAGGGAGGAGTTAAAAATGTGTGTGTGTAGGGATTATAGTAGGACCAAGAGATTTTAGGAGATGGGAGGGAATGGGGTCAAGAGAGCAAGTGGTAGAGGAAGAAGAGGCAATCAACAGCGACACATCCTCTCAGACAGTGGAAAAAGAGTCAAGGAAGGCAGGGGGAGAGTTAGGAAGAGGTGTAGGATGGGAGGAAGAAACGGGATGTTCTGACGTATGGGTTCCACCTTTTCCTTAAAATAGTCAGCAAAGTCTTGAGCGGAGATGGAGGAAGGAGAGGCAGCTGAGGGTGGTTTGAGTATCAAAGACAGAGGACAGTCGGCGTGGGTTAGACTCGTGCATGTTGATTAGTGAAGAAAAGTAAGCTTGTTTAGCTTGCGAGAGGGCAGAGTTGAAACAGGATAGCATAAATTTGTAGTGAAGGAAGTCTGTGAGAGTATGAGATTTCCTCCAGAGGCGTTCAGAGGAACGAGTTGAGGAACGTAGCATGCACGTGTGGGAATTTAGCCAGGATCTAAGGTTAGAAGGGCGAGGGCGGCAGAGAGAAAGCGGGGCATGCAGATCAAGAGAGGAGGACAAGGCAGAGTTGTAGTTCCTGACCAGGTTGTCAGGGTCTTTAGCAGAGCTGGGAAAGGAGAGGGAGGAGCGTAGAGTGGACTCAAAGTCAGGTAAGTGAATAGAGCGCAGGTTTCTGCAAAACCTGGGGGTAGATGGAGGTGGAGAAGGGGAGAAGCGAGATAGAGAGAATGAGATGAGGTGATGGTCAGAGAGAGGAAAGGGGGAAATGGAGAAATCAGAGAGAGAGAAGTTTTTAGTGAAAACCAGGTCGAGGTAGTGGCTGTCCTTGTGGGTGCTATTACTATTATTATTGAAGTATTTAAATGTTGTACTTATTACCATGTATGTTTTGTCAATTTGATGTAGCATTGGGCACTCCTGTCTTTTGTTGTATACATTTGACACGCTCAGTAGCACTCATTTTGGCAATATTCATGATGTGGTGGGTGTAGGAGTTTGAGCTAACTGAGAATGTGTGTGTTAATCAATTTCTGACTGGTAACCGTTAAATGGAGGTAGGTGGCACCTCCCCCCAGAGCTTACCCCTCCCCACCTTTTTAACTTGGTAGGTTCTGGCATTTTGCTGAATGGACAAGACTCACTGTAGTTGCTTCCCATCATACAGAGGTAAAAGGAAGGGTTCACAGTTTGTGTTAGGACCTGCATTTTTGGTTATACCTTGACATTTGGTATGCAGGCTTACAACGCTTTGGCCAAAGGGTTTAACTAAATAGCCAAGTAATTACAATTATTATTGAAGTATTTAAACTTTATACTTATTACCATATATGTTTTGTCAATTTGATGTAGCATTGGGCACTCCTGTCTTTTGTTGTATACATTTGCCATGCTCAGTAGCACTCATTTTGGCATAAATATATATTCATGATGTGGTGGGTGTAGGAGTTTGAGGGAATGTGTGTGTGTGTGTATATATATATATATATATATATATATATATATATATATATAATTCCAATAAAGAATATCACTTGTGAGCACATTTACATGTCTTAGACAGGTCTGCAACCCTGCCTTTCAACCATTATCACCTCGCATACAGTGCTCCCACTGCAGCAAGAGATTCTGGGAAATTACATGCAAATGAGCACACAATGTGTCACCTTTTGCCTGGAGTATCCATTCACATGGAGCCCATTTAAGCTGATGTATCGCTGTTCACACTGCTTTTAAACACAGCATGGGACTAGCGAAGCAAGTACAAACCATGTGCACATAACTATATTTTCACAAATTGTGAACAAACTATCTCCTAATAGAGTGTGCGGGAAGGCAAATATCAAATTTAGTCTAAACAAACCACATGGGATAAAAGGAAATAACATATGTAGTATTCTCTATTATTTGCCTTCCCGCACACTCTATTAGGAGATAGTTTGTTCACAATTTGTGAAAATGTAGTTATGTGCAGGCAGCGTGCTTTCAAGGGTCTATTTAACTTTCCACATTTTTGTCTTGTTAGTAGTTTTTGTGCATTAGGGCTGCTTTATTATCATGTGCATGTCCTTGCTCTGAGTGCATTTGTGAGCTGTTTACACTATTCTTCAGTATTACTGCATTATTATTACCCTTCCAGTGGTTCATTTTTTGGGGCCTGGCCGGTTGTTACTCTAGGTGGGATCTTATGATCCCGCTGTGAGTCATAGGGAATTTTTAAAAAAGAACGCTGTGACGTTCGAAACGCGTTGGATGGGTCTGTTGTCACATTAAAGTGCCCTTTTAATCATTTTTTGCTTTGGGTCCTTCCTGCTCCGTTTGTGCTGGTGCGCTTTTGGTCTCCCTTTTCCCTGTATTGCATTGAGTAGCTGCACAGCCTGCCTGCCTGCCTGCCCTACCAGGATGTGAGTATTTGTATATTTTTCAGGGGAACCTGCCAATGAGACTGATGGTGAGTGGGTTGCACCACACACCACCTGTCTTCAGGAGGATAGTACACATAATATCACACAATAGGTACTATATCAATTGTT
Organism: Ascaphus truei; assembly: GCF_040206685.1. Classification (NCBI taxonomy): domain Eukaryota; kingdom Metazoa; phylum Chordata; class Amphibia; order Anura; family Ascaphidae; genus Ascaphus; species Ascaphus truei. The sequence goes on from NW_027456868.1 coordinate 30,101, forward strand.
AGTACCCTGGTTTAGTGGTTTGGCTTATTATTTTTGATATTACACCTGCATTTGAGCGCTTCAGCTATTTTCCACATATTAGGTTTTTCAGACTGTCTGATCTCTGTTCATAATAGTTCGTTATTCATGTTTTCTCTTTGCTTTCTCTGTTATCGATTCCATGATCAATACATTTTGGGTAATTCATTTTTCCATTTGATCAGGGTGCTTGTTTTGGGATTTGTGTGTGTGTATAAAAAGAGAGCGCAACCCCATTGCGCAATATGAAATTTATTGGGAAAGGGAAATGAGAACAAGGGGATCAAGCGCTGTGACGATGACGGAGTCCCCAGGCCACCAATTAAAGCATTATGCCCAGCTGGAGGGGCCTGAGTCATAAAAGGTGACTGGAGTGTCAGTTCTGCAGTCCAGAGCTGGCTGCAGTCCTGAAATTGTAGAATACAGTGTGTGAAATGTGCCCCATAGCTATATTGGGGGATTGTGAGTGTCAGCTCTTCAACCCAATTGGAGTATACAACTGTTGGTATAATAAGGATGTATGTGGATTTACTGTTCCAGGAGTGCTAACCAGCGGGGATGTGCAGAGCTTGAGTTTCAGGGGTGATTTTACGGTGAACTGTTGTCAGGGTGTGTTCCCCCGGATAAAATTCTCCCTGGAACGCAGGTTGCAGCTCACCACCAAATCCCCCTGCTTCAGCACAAAGCAGGACAGTAAAAATGGGCAGGGAACTGGGTTACATTCCAGGTCCCAGGATTTGCCCAAACCCCAGGACCCAGTGAGGAGTTCCGTAACTCTTTCACCAGGGATAAGGTGGGGGGAGTTGTAGGGGTTAAATTTTGAGTTAAGGCGTAGTGTGTCATCTCTGCAGCCAACTGTTGGCTGCTGTCCTGTGAATGTGTATAAGACTGAGGTTTGTTTTATTAAAATGGGGACAGGGGGTTAATAAATACCCACACTTTACACAGGGTCCCTCAGATAAAAGGGACATTACCCAAGTAATGCCCAGGTACCCTGAGTCCAGTTTAGGGGTTCAGGGGGAAAATTTCCCTGCATCGTTGGCGGTGATATGATTCACTATTGCTTGTTTTTAACTTATATTCTGTAAGTGTCCTTGATCCGCTTGTTCTCATTTCTCTTTCCCAATAAATGTCATATTGCGCTAGGGGGTTGCGCTCTCCTTGTTTCGTTTTAGGTACTTTTTAGGATTGGGTTAATCCTTCTGAGAGCTGCAGTTTATCCCCATTGCAACAATTTGACTCTTGATTTCTCTACCTTGGAAGGAACATTTGGGACTGGTCGTTTGTTATCTGTTGTTTGTGTCTTGTATGTCCTGCCCTAGAATTTAATATTGTGCGTTTGTCTATTATTAACCTCTTGTGCGCTACTTATCTAACATTATTCGGTTGTTGTTAATATTTGGTTTATGTGCATGTTTCTTTAGTTTAGCGCTACTATATTTGATATATATATATATATATATATATATATATATATATATATATATATATATATATATATATATATATATATATATATATATATATATATATATATATATATATATACACACAGTGTTCGACAATTATATACATTTACTCGCCTGGGGCGTGTGGATTTAACCCTCGGGCGAGTAAATATTGGCCCAAGCAGCACACGTGTGTTTTTTAAATTTCCCGCGCTCGCGCTGCTGTTTTTACCGCGCTCGCGCTGGAGAAAAAGAAAAAAAAAGCCGGAGACGGGTTCATGTTGTTGGGGGAGATTACCCCGCCTCCGGCTCTCTGAGCAGTGGCCTCCCTCCTCAGCGCTTCCACTCCTCCCCCTTCCGGCAGCCAGCCGCTTCCATGCCTGTCTGCCTCAGGCCCCTGCAGGGCCATCTGTCACCCCTCCCATTGGGCCATCCACCCCCCCCTCGCATCGGGCCACCCGCCCCCCCCTCGCACCGGGCCATCCGCCCCCCCTCGCATCGGGCCACCCGCCCCCCCCCTCGCACCGGGCCACCCGCCCCCCCCCCCTTGCACCGGGCCATCCGCCCCCCCCCCTCGCACCGGGCCATCCGCCCCCCCCCTGCACCGGGCCATCTAAGCAGGGGAAATCCCCTCACCGGGGCCTCTCCCTGCTCTAAGCAGGGGAAATCCCCTCACCGGAGCCTCTCCCTGCTCTAAGCAGGGGAAATCCCCTCACCGGAGCCTCTCCCTGCTCTAAGCAGGGGAAATCCCCTAACGGTGCCTCTCCCTGCTCTAAGCAGGGGAAATCCCCTAACCGGAGCCTCTCCCTGCTCTAAGCAGGGGAAATCCCCTACCGGCCCTTCTACATCTATCAGTGAATACTGTGGCGTCGGCGTCCCACTCTGGAGGGGGCGCGGCCCCTTGCAGAGGCCCTCGCTGCCATGTGCGACCCCC